>NC_052165.1:91047764-91069124 GCF_902713615.1 Scyliorhinus canicula | reverse complement strand
AAACTAATCCCACTGCCCCACTCTCTCCCCATAGCCCTGTATCAATCCCCAAACTAATCTCACCTCCCGCTCTCTCCCCATAGCCCTGTATCAATCCCCAAACTAATCTCACCTCCCGCTCTCTTCCCATAGCCCTGTATCAATCCCAATCTAATCCCACTGCCCCACTCTCTCCCCATAGTCCTGTATCAATCCCCAAACTAATCCCTCTGCCCCACTTACTCCCCATAGGCCTGTATCAATCCCAAACTAATCCCACTGCCCCTCTCTCTCCCCATAGCCCTGTATCAATCCTAAAACTAATCCCTCTGCCCCGCTTCCTCCCCATAGCCCTGTATCAATCCCCAAACCAATCCCACTGTCCCGCTCTCTCCCCATAGACCTGTATCAATCACAAACTAATCCCACTGCTGCGCTCCCTCTCCATAGCCCTGTATCAATCCCCAAACTAATCCAATTGCCCCGCTCTCTCCCCATAGCCCTGTATCAAATCCAAACTAATCCCACTACCCCGCTCTCTCCCGATAGCCCTGTATCAATCCCCAAACAAATCCCACTGCCCCACTCTCTCCCCATAGCCCTGTATCAATCCCAACATAATCCCACTGTCTCGTTCTCTCCCCATAGCCCTGTATCAATCCCAAACTAATCCCTCTGTCCCGCTCTCTCCCCATAGCCCTGTAAGACATCCCAAACTAATCCCACTGCCCCACACTCTCCCCATAGCCCTGTGTCAATCCCCAAACTAATCCCACTGCCCCGCTCTCTCCCCATAGCCCTGTATCAATCCAAAACTAATCCTACTGCCCCGCTCTCTCCCCATAGCCCTGTATCAATCCTCAAACTAATCCCTCTGCCCCGCTTCCTCCCCATAGCCCTGTATCAATCCCTAACAAATCCCACTGCCCCACTCTCTCCCCATAGCCCTGTATCAATCCCAAACTAATCCCAATGTCCCGCTCTCTCCCCATAGCACTGTATCAATCCCCAAACTAATACCACTGCCCCACACTCTCCCCATAGCCCTGTATCAATCCCCAAACTAATCTCACCTCCCGCTCTCTCCCCATAGCCCTGTATCAATCCACTAACTAATCCCATTGCCCCACTCTCTCCCCATAGCCTTGTATCAATCCCCAAACTAATCCCACTTCCCCGCTCTCTTCCCATAGCCCTGTATCAATCCCAATCTAATCCCACTGCCCCACTCTCTCCCCATAGTCCTGTATCAATCCCCAAACTAATCCCACTGCCCCGCTTACTCCCCATAGGCCTGTATCAATCCCAAACTAATCCCACTGCCCCTCTCTCTCTCCCCATAGCCCTGTATCAATCCCCAAACTAATCCCACTGCACCGCTCTCTCTCCATAGCCCTGTATCAATCCCAAAACTAATCCCACGGTCCCGCTCTGTCCCCAGAGCCCTGTATGAATCCCCAAACTAATCCCACTGCCCCACTCTCTCCCCATAGCCCTATATCAATCCCAAACTAATCCCACTGCCTGCTCTCTCCCCATAGCCCTGTATCAATCCCAAACAAATCCCACTGCCCCACTCTCTCCCCATAGCCCTGTATCAGTCCCCAAACTAATCCCACTGCCCCACTTTCTCCCCATTGCCCTGTATCAGTCCCCAAACTAATCCCACCACCCCGCTCTCTCCCCATAGCCCTGTATCAATCCCATACTAATCCCACTGCACCTCTCTCTCCCCATAGCCCTGTATGAACCCCCAAACCAATCCCACTGTCCCGCTCTCTCCTCATAGACCTGTATCAATCACAAACTAATCCCACTGCTGCGCTCCCTCTCCATAGCCCTGTATCAATCCCCAAACTAATCCCACTGCCCCACTCTCTCCCCATAGCCCTGTATCAATCCCCAAACTAATCCAATTGCCCCGCTCTCTCCCCATAGCCCTGGATCAATCCCAAACTAATCCCACTGCCCCGCTCTCTCTCCGTAGCCCTGTATCAATCCCCAAATTAATCCCACTGCCCCGCTCTCTCGCCATAGTTCTGTATCAATCCCCAAACTAATGCCACTGCCCCACTCTCTCCCCATAGCCCCATATCAATTCCAAACTAATCCCACTGCTCCACTCTCTCCCCACAGCCCTGTATCAATCCCAATCTAATCCCACTGCCCCGCTCTCTCTTCATAGCCCTTTATCAATCCCCAAACTAATCCCACTTCCCCGCACTCTCCCCATAGCCCTGTATCTATCCCCAAACAAATCCCACTGCCCCACTCTCTCCCCATAGCCCTGTATCAATCTCCAAACTAATCCCACTGCCCTACTCTCTCTCACCGTAGCCCTCTATCAATCCCCAAACTGATCCCACTGTCCCGCTCTCTCCCCATAGCCCTGTAAGAAATCCCAAACTAATCCAACTGTCCCGCTCTCTCACCATAGCCCCGTATCAATCCCAAACTAATCCCACTGCCCCGCTCTCTCCCCAAAGCCCTGTATCAATCCTCAAACTAATCCCACTGCCCCGCTCTCCCCATAGCCCTGTATCAATCCCTAAACTAATCCCACTGTCCCACTCCCTTCCCATAGCCCTGTATCAATCCCCAAACTAATCCCTCTGCCCCACTTCCTCCCCATAGCCCTGTATCAATCCCAAACTAATCTCACCTCCCGCTCTCTCCCCATAGCCCTGTATCAGTCCCCAAACTAATCCCACTGCCCCACTCTCTCCCCATAGTCCGGTATCAAACCCCAAACTAATCCCACTGCACCGCTCTCTCTCCATAGCCCTGTATCAATCCCAAAACTAATCCCACTGTCCCGCTCTGTCCCCATAGCCCTGTATGAATCCCCAAACTAATCCCACTGCCACACTCTCTCCCCATAGCCCTATATCAATCCCAAACTAATCCCACTGCCTGCTCTCTCCCCATAGCCCTGTATCAATCCCAAACTAATCCCACTGCCCCACTCTCTCCCCATAGCCCTGTATCAGTCCCCAAACTAATCCCACTGCCCCACTTTCTCCCCATAGCCCTGTATCAGTCCCCAAACTAATCCCACCACCCCGCTCTCTCCCCATAGCCCTGTATCAATCCCATACTAATCCCACTGCACCTCTCTCTCCCCATAGCCCTGTATCAATACTCAAACTAATCCCTCTGCCCTGCTTCCTCCCCATAGCCCTGTATCAATCCCCAAACCAATCCCACTGTCCCGCTCTCTCCCCATAGACCTGTATCAATCACAAACTAATCCCACTGCTGCGCTCCCTCTCCATAGCCTTGTATCAATCCCCAAACTAATCCCACTGCCCCACTCTCTCCCCATAGCCCTGTATCAATCCCCAAACTAATCCAATTGCCCCGCTCTCTCCCCATAGCCCTGTATCAATTCCCAAACTAATCCCGCTCTCCCACTCTCTGCCCATAGCCCTGTATCAATCCCAAACTAATCCCATTGCCGTGCTCTTTCCCCATAGCCCTGCGTCAATCCCCAAATAATCTACATGCCCCACTATCCCCATAGCTCTATATCAATCCCAAAACTACTCCCACTGTCCCACTCTCTCCCCATAGCACTGTATCAATCCCCAAACGAATCCCACTGTCCCACTCTCTCCCCATAGCCCTGTATCAATCCCAAACTAAGCCCACTGCCCCGCTCTCTCCCCATAGCCCTGTATCAAACCCAAACTAATCCCACGACCCCGCTCTCTCCCGATAGCCCTGTATCAATCCCCAAACTAATCCAACTGTCCCGCTCTCTCACCATAGCCCCGTATCAATCCCAAAATAATCCTACTGCCCCGCTCTCTCCCATAGCCCTGGATCAATCCTCAAACTAATCCCTCTGCTCCGCTTCCTCCCCATAGCCCTGTATCAATCCCAAACTAATCCCACTGCCCCACTCTCTCCCCATAGCCCTGTATCAATCCCAAACTAATCCCAATGTCCCGCTCTCTCCCCATTGCACTGTATCAATCCCCAAACTAATACCACTGCCCCACTCTGTCCCCATAGCCCTGTATCAATCCACTAACTAATCCCATTGCCCCACTCTCTCCCCATAGTCCTGTATCAATCCCCAAACTAATCCCTCTGCCCCGCTTCCTCCCCATAGGCCTGTATCAATCCCAAACTAATCCCACTGCCCCTCTCTCTCCCCATAGCCCTGAATCAATCCCCAAACAAATCCCACTGCACCGCTCTCTCTCCAGAGCCCTGTATCAATCCCAAAACTAATTTCACTGTCCCTCTCTCTCCCCATAGCACTGTATCAATCCCCAAACTAATCTCACCTCCCGCTCTCTCCCCATAGCCCTGTATCAATCCACTAACTAATCCCATTGCCCCACTCTCTCCCCATTACCCTGTATCAATCCACTAACTAATCCCACTGCCCCACTCTCTCCCCATAGCCCTATATCAATCCCAAACTAATCTTACTGCCTGCTCTCTCCCCATAGCCCTGTATCAATCCCAAACTAATCCCAATGCCCCACTCTCTCCCCATAGCCCTGTATCAGTCCTCAAACTAATCCCACTGCCCCACTTTCTCCCCATAGCCCTGTATCAATCCCCAAACTAATCCCACCACCCCGCTCTCTCCCCATAGCCCTGTATCAATCCCATACTTATCCCACTGCACCTCTCTCTCCCCATAGCCCTGTATCAATCCTCAAACTAAACCCTCTGCCCCGCTTCCTCCCCATAGCCCTGTATCAATCCCCAAACCAATCCCACTGTCCCGCTCTCTCCCCATAGACCTGTATCAATCACAAACTAATCCCACTGCTGCGCTCCCTCTCCATAGCCCTCTATCAATCCCCAAACTAATACCACTGCCCCACTCTCTCCCCATAGCCCTGTATCAATCCCAAACTAATCCCACTGCCCCGCTCCCTCCCCATAGCCCTGTATCAATCCCAAACTAATCCCACTGCCCCGCTCTCTCTCCATAGCCCTGTATCAATCCCCAAAATAATCCCACTGCCCCGCTCTCTCCCCATAGCCCTGTATCAATCCCCAAACTAATCCTACTGCCCCACTTTCTCCCCATAGCCCTGTGTCAATCCCCAAACTAATCCCACTGTCCCGCTCTCTGCCCATAGCCCTGTATCAATCCCCAAACTATTCCCACTGTCCCGCTCTCTCCATAGCCCTGTATCAATCCACAAACTATTCCCACTGTCGCGCTCTCTCTCCATAGCTCAGTATCAATCCCCAAACTAATCCCACTGTCCCGCTCTCTCCCCATAGCCCTGTATCAATCCCCAAACTAATCCCTCTGCCTGCTCTCTCCCCATAGCCCTGTATCAATCCTCAAACTTATCCCACTGCTCCCTTCTCTCCCTATAGCCCTGTATCAATCCCCAAACTAATCCCACTGTCCCGCTCTCTCCCCATAGCCCTGTATCAATCCCCAAACTAATCCCTCTGCCTGCTCTCTCCCCATAGCCCTGTATCAATCCTCAAACTTATCCCACTGCTCCGTTCTCTCCCTATAGCGCAATATCCATTCCCAAACTAATCTCACTGATGCGTTCCCTTCCCATACATCGATATTTTAGGGACCCTGATCCCACTAATCCACGGTCTGCCCGTAGCCCCATTTCAAACACGCTATGATCTTCCCAATCAGTATTGAGTTATATTGAGATTTAATACTGTTGTTGAAGACTCGAGGAGGTATAGAGATAGGGAGGCTTTCAGAATCATTGAATCATAGAATTCTCAGATGGTGGGGATGGGGGTGGTGGGGATGGGGGTGGTGGGGGTGGTGGGGATGGGGGTGGTGGGGATGGGGGTGGTGGGGATGGGGGAGGTGGGGGTGGTGGCGGTGGGGGTGGTGGGGGTGGTGGGGGTGGGGGTGGTGGGGGTGGGGGCGGTGGGGATGGGGGAGGTGGGGATGGGGGTGGTGGGGATGGGGGCGGTGGGAATGGGGACGGTGGGGGTGGTGTGGATGGGGGAGGTGGGGGAGGGGTGTGAAGTTTGCGGGGGGTCGGAATGTTGGGAGTCATTGCGCTAGTCGATCCGGAGGTGACTAAATCCATGGATGAGGGTTTGAGTTTCCGAACAGCCGGGCCAGGTGGACTGCATCCAGCGACGTTCCGGAGGGGATGGGATCGGTCGGACATGTTGTCGGAAGCCCATCTCAAGGCCAACTCTGGTTGGTAAGGATCAGGTTCTAAGTTGGAGAGTTACCTGGGAGTGGGAAGGAGTCACTTTTCCAGTTGGGAGTGAGGGGGAGGGGTGGGAAGGATTAAATCAGTGAATTCCTTCTTCCCTAGATTGAAGTGGAGATATCTGACCGTTCAGTACTGGATGTGGGTTAAGCAGTCTGGTCTTGTCGGGACAGTGGAGGAGTTGGGTGAGGTGGTTGGGAGGTGGATCGAGCGTTCTGAGTTCAACAAATCCCGATCCATTATTCACACCTCTTCATGAAATGTGCCTGTCCAATTCTCCCCAACAGTCAGGGAGAGTTGGTCGCTCTCTGAACATATAACATACAGTGCAGAAGGAGGCCATTTGGCCCATCGTGTCTGTACCGACCCAATTAAACCCTCACTTCCACCCTATCCCCGTAACCCAATAACCCCTCCTCATCTTTTTGGACAATAAGGGCAATTGATCATGGCCAATCCACCTAAGCTGCATGTCCTTGGACTGTGGGAGGAAACCGGAGCACCCGGAGGAAACCCACGCACACAGTGACCCAAGCCGGGAATGGAACCTGGGACCCTGGCGCTATGGAACCGTGCCTTGCAACGATTATCCATCTCTCTTTCATTAAACACAGTGTCACATCTGTCACCATGCAGCCCTCTCACACCGCTCCCCACGTCCAAGGAGGATTGAAATATTGTGGCTAGTGCCCTCTTCAATTCTCACCATTCCTGCCCCTCACACACCCCTATCCATTCCCTGGTAAACATTGCACTAGATTGGGCTGCAGAAAGAATCGGTTCAAAAGGGGTTAAACTGACTTGTTTGTTTAGCAACCGTGAGTAACCCTATTCCCCACGGATCCCCAGATCTTGTCACGGGAGGGTTTTGCTCTCCTATTAATAAGGTGCTCCTTTCAATCTGTTATTTCGTAGCCGACAGCGTCACCGGCAGCTCCAACACCGAGAGGGATTGTTGACTGCGGGGAAGAGGGAGAGGAGAGAGCAGGGTCTGAGAGCAACAGATTGAAATGTTAGAACAATGGATCAGAATCTGAGAACAATGGACTGGAACATTACAGCAGTGGTCAGGGATATCTCCTGGGCGTACTATATGCTAAATAGTTATTCTGGATTTATCCCAATATCATTTTCCATACGGTTATATTACATACTTAAGATTGTTGAAGTCTATTACTACCCTGTCCTTGCAGTAATTGGTGTTCCCGGTGAGTCTCTCAGATTGGCCTAAGGTAATTGGGTGTAATCAGGAGCAGTAATCCGCTCTGATTTCAAACCAGCCTCCCACACCCTGACACCAACTGTCTCACCTCTGCTTATTTTTTAAATCTCCCTCACAGTGAACCTCGTGACGATTGGCGTTCTGTCTCAGGGAAAGTGCGGGCTCTCCAAATGCATCACTCACTACCTTGTGGCCATGGCAACCGGGGATCTTCTCATCATTATCTGCGATCTGATATTGAGACATATTCCAATTGTTTTCAGTAATGAGTTCTATTTCCTCAGTTCAGTCCGTGTGTGCAATGTGCACGCCGTCCTGCTTTACGCCATCACTGACTGTTCTGTCTGGTTCACCGTCGCTTTCACCTTTGATCGATTTGTGGCCATTTGTTGCCTGAAGCTGAAAAATAAACACTGCACCGCGAAAACGGCATCTGTGGTTCTGGGCACAGTGGCCGCGCTGAGTATTTTGAAGAACATTTTCTGGTACTTTATGCTCGGAGATCAGTATCTACTTCAGAACATGCCGTGGTTTTGCTTTATTAGGGGCGATGTTCGCTATTCAGAAGTGTGGATTGGAATTGAGTTCCTCCATCACATTCTGACACCGTGTATCCCTTTTATCCTGATACTACTGCTCAATGTTTTCACCGTCAGACACATTGTAGTGAGCAGCAGGGCCCGCCAGAGACTCAGGGCTCAGAGTAGTGGGGAGAGTCCCAGAGACCTAGAGATGGAGAGTCGAAGGAAATCCATAATTTTACTGTTTATTATCTCAGCTAATTTCATCCTGTTATGGTCCATGTTAATGTTGATTTCCATATACACCCGACTGTTGTTTGCCTTGGATTTCACCCTAACTATATCTCTACCTGATTATGTGCAGGAGCTGGGCTTCATGTTGCAGCTCCTGAGCTGCTGCACCAACACTCTTATTTACGCCGTGACCCAGACTAAGTTCAGAGAGCAGTTCAAGAATGTGCTGAAATATCCCTTTGCTCTGATTGCAAAATCCATTAAAATATGAGGAGAATTGGAGAATAGGCAGTGTCAGAAATCAGTCCTCTGCGAGATGCTTTTGGATCGCCCACCCTGAGGTCTGTGATGCTTAAATATGGTGTGAGTGGATGTTCTGTTCCTGTGTATATTGACTTGGCTTCTTCCCACCTCCCCCCCAACACCCAGAAAAACGCAATATACCATTTGTCAACTGTGTTGAAGAAGGTCTTGAGGTTGTAGATCGGGATGGATCTGAGCAGGAAGAGGACCCTGGGCAGTACCTTCACCTTGATCATCTGCACCCTCCCTATCTGGGAGAGCGGGAGTGCGTCCCACCTCTGCAGGTCCTAACTTCTTCTGCCAGGCTGGTCAGGTTCCATTTGTGGATCCCCGTCCAGTTGTGAGCGATTTGGATCCCCAGGTAGCGGTATTTATTTTGGGCTTCCTTGATCGGCAACCCCTCCAGCTTTGCCCCCTGCCCCTTGCGGGTTTACCGGGAAGATCTCACTCTTACTCAGATTGGGTTTGTAGCCCGAGAATGCCCCAAACTGTTTTGGGAGTTTCATGATCCCTTCCATGCTGCCTTGCGTGTCCGAGACATAGAGGAGCAGGTCATCCGCGTAGAGAAAGACTCTGTGATCTATCTGGGCTCGCTGCCTCCCCTTCTGTTAGATCTACCATGCGGATCCAGCTGCACTTTACAAGTCACCAAATCAATGTAGAAATTTAAGTTAAAACTTCTCATGTGCAAATAAGAATCATATTATTTGTCTTCTATTGATTACAATGGAGAGTCATTTCAAGGCTAATTCTCTAATAGGTCCATTCAGCTAGGACTCACAGAGAGGCAATTTGTCGACAATTGAAACTTTCAAAGAATTACAGAAATGATTTCCTTGCTTAGAAAAACAGATCGCAATAACTTTAAAAGTCAAATCAGAAAGTGAAATATGAAAGACAGCAAATAGTAAAGTCAAAGTATAGACTGATTCCGGAGAGAGAGAAATCCAGCTAAAAATGGCCGAACGAAACCACACAGTTATACTGTATCATATCTGTCTTCAGACATCTAATGACACCCCAAATATAATCCTAATTGGTTTGGATTAACATCAAATGAGTTTGAATTGATTGAAAATGAAATGAAATGAATGAAAATCGCTCATTGTCACGAGTAGGCTTCAAATGAAGCTTCTGTGCAAAGCCCCTAGTCGCCACATTCCGGCACCTGTTCGGGGAGGCTGTTACGGGAATCGAACTGTGCTGCTGGCCAGCTTGGTCTGCTTTCAAAGCCAGTGATTTAGCCCTGTGCTAAACAGCCCCAGCTTTGAGGGTTAGTTGTCACTCATTTATAGGCAACATTAACCTAAAATATATTCTTGTATGAGCTACGGAATGCGATTCAGCGCTGTTATCGCAAGCTGCCTGAACTGGTTTGTTGCTGACTTGACTGTTGGGGAAATAGTTCTTTTAGGTTCTGTACTCTAGCGATGATGTTGTCATGGCCTTGGGCTGTACATTACATTGCAAATGTATTTGATAGAACAATGGGACTCAGGAGAGTGGGTTTTGCTGAAATGACTTAGGCTGAATGTGTGCCTCTGCAGCAACAAGTACTTAGAGCTGATGGTGTTGGTCTGTACGCTCGCTGTGGGAGCGTTGTACAGGAGTCTCACCCAGGAGGTGAACCCTGTTCCAAACCCGAACCGCTCCAGTACCTCGATGAGGTGCTTCCACTCGACTCTGTCGAAGGCCTTTTCTGCGTCCAGGGAGACGATCACATCGGGTGCTCGCTCCCCGGATGGGGTCATGACCACGTTCAGCAGGAGTCTGATGTTAGCTGGTGACTGTCTACCCTGGACAAAACCCGGCTGGTCCTCTGGTATACAGTTGTCCAATCACCTGGCCAGGGCTTTGGTGAGTATTTTTGCGTCTCCATTGAGCAGCGAGATGGGTCTGTAGGATCCATATTCAGTCGGGTCTTTGTGTTTCTTGAGTATCATAGAACATAGAACATTACAGCGCAGTACAGGCCCTTCTGCCCTCAATGTTGTGCCGACCTGTGAAACCAATCTGAACCCATCTACACTATTCCATTATCATCCATACGTTTATCCAATGACCATTTAAATGCCCCTAATGTTGGCGAGTCCACAACTGTTGCAGGCAGGGAATTCCACACCCGTACTACTCTCTGGGTAAAGAACCTACCTCTGACATCTGTCCTATATCTATCTCCCCTCAATTTAAAGCTGTCCCCTCGTGTGAGACATCACCATCCGAGGAGAAAGGCTCTCACTGCCCACCCTATCCAATCCTCTGATCATCTTGTATGCCTCAATTAAGTCACCTCCTAACCTTCTTCTCTCTAACGAAAACAGCCTTAAGTCCCTCAGCCTTTCCTCATGAGACCTTCCCTCCAAACCAGGCAACATCCTGGTAAATCTCCTCTGCACCCTTTCCAATGTTCCACATCCTTCCTATAATGCGGTGACCAGAACTGTACGCAATACTCCAAATGCGGCCGCACCAGTGTTTTGTACAACTGCAACATGACCTCATGGCTCCGAAACTCAATCCACCTATCAATAAAAGCTAACACACCGTACGCCTTCTTAACAACCCTCTCAACCTGGGTGGCAGCTTTCAGTGATCTATGTGGCTTGTATCAGCGAGATCGTGGCTTGTGTTAATGTTAGAGGCAAGGTGCCCCTTGCCAGCGAGTTTGCGAACATCTCCCGTAAGTGCGGGGCCGGTGCCATCGCAAATTTTTTGTCGACGTCCGCCGGGAACTGGAGGAAAAGCCATCTACCTGCTTGGTCCCAGCTCCTTCCCTGCCCACCTGGGGTTAATGCCGATACTTCCAGTCCCCTCCCCCTGACATACCCCACGGGTTGTCATGTCCAATCCATTGAGGAACTGTTTCATCCCCGTGTCCCCTGTCTGGCGGTTCAGAGATGTAAACCCTCAGTGGAACGCCTCGAATGCTTCGTTGACCGTATTCGGCTTGGCTACTAGTCCAACTATGCTGCCCGTCACCTGCACTACCTCCCTCGTGGCTGCCTGCTTTCTCAGCTGGTGAGCCAACAAGCGGCCGGCTTTGTCTCCGTGTTCTTGGAATGTCCCCCGTGTCTGGCGGAGTTGGCGGGCTGCTTTCCTGGCGGATAGCAAGTTGAGGTCCATTTGTAGCTTTTTTCTCTCCGCAAGAAGCTCGACGGTCTGGGCCTGGGAGTATTTCCTGTCGGACCTCCAGGATGGAGTCAATCAGTTGCTGCCAGGCCGCCCTCTCTTCCCTGTCTCTGCGCTTGTAGGCTGTAATCTCTCCCTAATCACAGCCTTCAGTGCCTCCCAGAACGTGGAGGGTGAGACCTCCCCGTTCCGCTTGTTCGTTATATACTCGTCTATGGCCCGTGTTGTTTTGTCACAGAGGACATTGTCGGGCAAGAGATCCGTGTTCAACCTCCACGTGGGGCATTGGGCCTGACCCGTCACCACGTAGTATGGAGCGTGGTCGGAGACTGTGATTCCGCTCTTACACTCAATGGAAGCACCGATTTCCCCACCCCACAGAAGGCGATGCGGGTGTAGAACTGCGTACTTGCCAAAAACATGAGAATTCCTTGTCACCCGGGTAGAGGAACCTCCAGCAGTCCATCGCCCCATCTGCTCCATAAATGTTCCCAGTTCCCTCTGTGAACTTACTGATTGCACCGCCCCCCCCACTCCAGCCTTCATTGACCGTCAGTCACTGAGGGAGGTGGCTGCTTCTGAGAACGTTGGACCTGTTCTATTTTATCCCTGTTCCCCCATTCTCTATCCCCCCTCTCTATCCTCTGACTGATCGATTTCCAAATTACCCCCTTGTTCAATATCGATCTGGGTGTCCAGCTCATCGAGTTGAACAGTCCAACATTGCTCTTCAACTGTAAACGGGATGAGGTCAATGGCACATTATCAATCCGGGGTCACATGGAGAATGAGAGCCTGCAGTTAGTCAAGTGGGGAACGGAACGGAGTCACAAAGGCGAGGGATCACTTCACAAGGCAGCTCAACAGGCTGCTGAGGCACATTCGTAGACGTGGAATAATGTTTCCAAATCAGAAGACAGGGACTTGGAAAGGGCATTGAAAAGGAGGTCTGTTAAACATCATTAAACATCATTGAGCAGAGGGCTCAATTTCTGCACCACCACCAAAATGGACCCCATCAGTCTCGCGGCAGATATGGAGGAATTCATCAGGCGAATGAGGCTCCGGGAATTCTTCCACAGACCCCAAGAGGCCGACAGCGAACCCAGGGACACGACCAATGAACCGGAACAGCAGACCGCGAGATCTGCAGTGCAGCAACCGAAAAGGAAAGAGTCAAATTGGACCCCTCCGGAAGGACGCTGCCCTAGACTCGACATGTATGCTCAAGCCGTCAGAAGTCGTGTCAATGCCAGATTCATCACTCGCAATCACAAGGCAGCCTCAAACGTCACCCAAGCACAACGCAACGCCATCCGCACTCTCAAGACCAACCGCAACATCGTCATCAAACCAGCAGACAAAGGAGGGGCCACCGTCATACTGAACAGAACAGACTACTGCAAAGAAGTATACCGACAACTCGACAACCAGGAACACTACAGGCAGTTACCCGCAGATCCAACCAAGGAACACATCCGCCAACTCAGCAGACTGATCAAGACCTTAGATCCAGACCTTCAGAACACCCTACGTGCTCTCATCCCACGTAATCCCCGCATTGGAGATCTCTACTGCCTCCCGAAAATACACAAGGCCAACACACCAGGCCGTCCTATCGTTTCAGACAATGGGACCCTGTGTGAGAACCTCTCTGGCCACATCGAGGGCATCTTGAAACCCATCGTACAAGGTACACCCAGCTTCTGTCGCGACACGACGGACTTCCTACAGAAACTCAGCACCCATGGACCAGTTGAACCAGGAACATTCCTCGTCACAATGGATGTCTCGGCACTCTACACCAGCATCCCCCATGACGACGGCATTGCTGCAACAGCCTCAGTCCTCAACACCGACAACTGCCAATCTCCAGACGCAATTCTGCAACTCATCCGTTTCATTCTAGACCACAACGTCTTCACCTTCGACAACAAATTCTTCATCCAGACGCACGGAACAGCCATGGGGACCAAATTTGCACCTCAATATGCCAACATCTTCATGCACAAGTTTGAACAGGACTTCCTCACCACACAGGACTTTCAACCGATGCTATACACCAGATACATCGATGACATTTTTTTCCTTTGGACCCACGGCGAGACATCACTGAAACGACTACACGATGACATCAATAAGTTCCATCCCACCATCAAACTCACCATGGACTATTCTTCAAATTCAGTTCCATTCTTGGACACACTCGTCTCCATCAAGGACGGTCACCTCAGCACCTCGCTTTACCGCAAGCCCACAGATAATCTCACGATGCTCCACTTCTCCAGCTTTCACCCGAAACACATTAAAGAAGCCATCCCCTATGGACAAGCCCTCCGTATACACAGGATCTGCTCAGACAAGGAGGAGCGCAACAGACACCTACAGATGCTGAAAGATGCCCTCGTACGAACGGGATATGGCGCTCGACTCATTGATCGACAGTTCCACCGCGCCACAGCAAAAAACCGCACCGACCTCCTCAGAAGACAAACACGGGACACCACTGACAGAGTACCCTTCGTCGTCCAGTACTTTCCTGGGGCGGAGAAACTACGACATCTTCTTCGCAGCCTCCAACACATCATCAGCGAGGATGGACATCTTGCCAAGGTCATCCCCACACCCCCACTACTGGCCTTCAAACAACCGCGCAACCTCAAACAAACCATTGTTTGCAGCAAATTACCCAGCCTTCAGAACAGCAACCACAACACCACAAAACCCTGCCAGGGCAATCTCTGCAAGACATGCCAGATCATCGACTCGGACACCACCATTACACGTGGAAACACCACCCACCAGGTACGCGGCGCATACTCGTGCGACTCGACCAATGTAGTCTACCTCATACGCTGCAGGAAAGGATGTCCCGAAGCGTGGTACATTGGCGAGACCATGCAGACACTGCGACAACGAATAAACGGGCATCGTGCGACTATCAACAGGCAGGACTGTTCCCTTCCAGTTGGGGAACACTTCAGCAGTCAAGGACATTCAGCCTCTGATCTCCGGGTCAGCATTCTACAAGGAGGCCTTCAGGAGACGCGACAACGCAAAATTGCTGAGCAAAAACTTATAGCTAAGTTCCGCACGCATGACTGCGGACTCAACCGGGATCTGGGATTCATGTCGCATTACATTCGGCCCCCACCAACAAGCCTGGACTTGCAGAGGCCTACCGACTGAACTGGCTTGGGACAATTCACACCTCTTTAACCTGGAGTTACCTCTCTCTCTGCATCTTTGATGATTTGATTGCCTGCAGGTGCTCGCATTCCGGGGCATCTCTGACTGTGTCTGTATAAACATTTCTGGAACAAGCCTTTCCATTCACCTGAAGAAGGAGCCGTGCTCCGAAAGCTCGTGTTTGAAACAAACCTGTTGGACTTTAACCTGGTGTTGTAAGACTTCTTACTGTGCTCACCCCAGTCCAACGCCGGCATCTCCACATCATGTCTAACACACTGTGACACTGTCCCAGAGGGATAAGGACAGTGTATCTGACAAACTGTGACACTGTCCTAGAGGGGGAAAGGACAGTGTATCTAACACACTGTGACACTGCCCCAGAGGGGGAAAGGACAGTGTGTCTAACACACTGTGACACTGTCCCAGAGGGGGAAAGGACAGTGTATCTAACACACTGTGACACTGTCCTAGAGGGGGAAAGGACAGTGTATCTAACACACTGTGACACTGCCCCAGAGGGGGAAAGGACAGTGTGTCTAACACACTGTGACACTGTCCCAGAGGGGGAAAGGACAGTGTATCTAACACACTGTGACACTGCCCCAGAGGGGGAAAGGACAGTGTGTCTAACACACTGTGACACTGTCCCAGAGGGGGAAAGGACAGTGTATCTAACACACTGTGACACTGTCCTAGAGGGGGAAAGGACAGTGTATCTAACACACTGTGACACTGTCCCAGAGGGGGAAAGGACAGTGTATCTAACACACTGTGACACTGTCCTAGAGGGGGAAAGGACAGTGTGTCTAACACACTGTGACACTGCCCCAGAGGGGGAAAGGACAGTGTATCTAACACACTGTGACACTGTCCCAGAGGGAACAAGGACAGTGTATCTAACACACTGTGACACTGCCCCAGAGGGGGAAAGGACAGTGTATCTAACACACTGTGACACTGTCCCAGAGGGGGAAAGGACAGGGTATCTAAAACACTGTGACCCTGTCCCAGAGGGGGAAAGGACAGTGTATCTAACACACTGTGACACTGTCCCAGAGGGGGAAAGGAAAGTGTATCTAACACACTGTGACACCCGGTCCCAGAGGGGGAAAGGACAGTATATCTAACACACTGTGACAGTGTCCCACAGAGGGAAAGGACAGTGTATCTAACACACTGTGACACCCGGTGCCAGAGGGGGAAAGGACAGTGTATCTAACACACTGTGACACTGTCCCAGAGGGGGAAAGGACAGTGTACCTAACACACTGTGACACTGTCCCAGAGGAAGAAAGGACAGTGTATCTAACACACTGTGACACTGTCCCAGAGGGGGAAAGGACAGTGTATCTAACACACTGTGACACTGTCCCAGAGAGGGAAAGGACAGTGTATCTAACACACTGTGACACTGTCCCAGAGGGGGAAAGGACAGTGTATCCAACACAATCTGACACGCGGTCCAGAGGGGGAAAGGTCTGTGTATCTAACACACTGTTACACTGAACCAGAGGGGGAAAGAACAGTGTATCTAACACACTGTGACACTGTCCCAGAGGGGGAAAGGACAGTGTGTTTAACACACTGTGACACCCAGTCCCAGAGGGGGAAAGGACAGTGTACCTAACACACTGTGACACTGTCCCAGAGGGGGAAAGGACAGTGTATCTAACACACTGTGACCCCGTCCCAGAGGGGGAAAGGACAGTTTATCTAACACACTGTGACACTGTCCCAGAGGGGGAATGGACAGTGTGTCTAACACACTGTGACACCCGGTCCCAGAGGGGGAAAGGACAGTGTATCTAACACACTGTGACACTGTCCCAGAGGGGGAAAGGACAGTGTATCTAACACACTGTGACACTGTCCCAGAGGGGGAAAGGACAGTGTATCTAACACACTGTGACACCCGGTCCCAGAGGGGGAAAGGACAGTGTATCTAACACACTGTGACACTGTCCCAGAGGGGGAAAGGACAGTGTATCTAACACACTGTGACACTGTCCCAGAGGGGGAAAGGACAGTGTGTCTAACACACTGTGACACTGTCCCAGAGGGATAAAGGACAGTGTATCTGACACACTGTGACACTGTCCCAGAGGGGGAAAGGACAGTGTATCTAACACACTGTGACACTGTCCCAGAGGGGGAAAGGACAGTGTATCTAACACACTGTGACACCCGGTCCAGAGGGGTAAAGCACAGTATATCTAACACACTGCGACACTGTCCCAGAGGGAAAAAGGACAGTGTATCTAACACACTGTGACACTGCCCCAGAGGGGGAAAGGACAGTGTATCTAACACACTGACACCCGGTCCCAGAGGGGGAAAGGACAGCATGTCTAACACACTGTGACACTGTCCCAGAGGGGGAAAGGACAGTGTATCTAACACACTGTGACACTGTCCCAGAGGGGGAAAGGACAGTGTACCTAACACACTGTGACACTGTCCCAGAGGGGGAAAGGACAGTGTATCTAACACACTGTGACACCGTCCAAGAGGGGGAAAGGACAGTGTATCTAACACACTGTGACACTGTCCCAGAGGGGGAAAGGACAGTGTGTCTAACACACTGTGACACTGTCCCAGAGGGATAAAGGGCAGTGTATCATACACACTGTGACACCCGGACCCAGAGGAGGAAAGGACAGTGTATCTAACACACTGTGACACAGTCCCAGAGGGGGAATGGACAGTATGTCTAACACACTGTGATACTGTCCCAGAGGGATAAAGGACAGTGTATCATACACACTGTGACACCCGGACCCAGAGGAGGAAAGGACAGTGTATCTAACACACTGTGACACGGTCCCAGAGGGGGAAAGGACAGTGTATCTAACACACTGTGACACGGTCCCAGAGGGGGAAAGGACAGTGTATCTAACACACTGTGACACTGTCCCAGAGGGGGAGAGGACAGTGTATCCAACACACTGTGACACTGTCCCAGAGGGGGAAAGGACAGTGTATCTAACACACTGTGACACTGTCCCAGAGGGGGAAAGGACAGTGTGTCTAATACACTGTGACACTGTCCCAGAGGGGGAAAGGACAGTGTGTCTAACACACTGTGACAGCCGGTCCCAGAGGGGGAAAGGACAGTGTATCTAACACACTGTGACACTGTCCCAGAGGGGGAAAGGAGAGTGTATCCAATGCACTCTGACAATGTCCCAGAGGGGGAAAGGACAGTGTATCTAACACACTGTGACACTCTCCCAGAGGGGGAAAGGACAGTGTATCTAACACACTGTGACACTGTCCCAGAGGGGGAAAGGACAGTGTGTTTAACACACTGTGATACTGTCCCAGAGGGATAAAGGACAGTGTATCATACACACTGTGACACCCGGACCCAGAGGAGGAAAGGACAGTGTATCTAACACACTGTGATACTGTGCCAGAGGAGGAAAGGACAGTGTATCTAACACACTGTGACACTGTCCCAGAGGGGGAAAGGACAATGTATCATACACACTGTGACACCCGGACCCAGAGGAGGAAAGGACAGTGTATCTAACACACTGTGATACTGTGCCAGAGGAGGAAAGGACAGTGAATCTAACACACTGTGACACTGTCCCAGAGGGGGAAAGGACAGTGTATCCAACACACTGTGACACTGTCCCAGAGGGGGAAAGGACAGTGTATCTAACACACTGTGACACTGTCCCAGAGGGATAAAGGACAGTGTATCTAACACACTGTGATACTGTCCCAGAGGGATAAAGGACAGTGTATCATACACAATGTGACACCCGGACCCAGAGGGGGAAAGGACAGTGTATCTAACACACTGTGACACTCTCCCAGAGGAGGAAAGGACAGTGTATCTAACACACTCTGACAATGTCCCAGAGGGGGAAAGGACAGTGTATCTAACACATGGTGACACTGCCCCAGAGGGGGAAAGGACAGTGTACCTAACACACTGAGACACTGTGCCAGAGGTGGAAAGGACAGGGTATCTAACACACTGTGACACCCGGTCCCAGAGGAGGAAAGGACAGTGTATCTAACACACTGAACACTGTCCCAGAGGAGGAAAGGACAGTGAATCTAACACACTGTGACACTGTCCCAGAGGGGGAAAGGACAGTGTATCTAACACAGAGACATTGTCCCAGAGGGGGAAAGGACAGTGTATCTAACACACACTGACACCCTGTCCCAGAGGGGGAAAGGTCAGTGTATCTAACACACTGTGACACCCGGTCCCAGAGGGGATAAGGACAGTGTATCTAACACACTGTGACACTGTCCCAGAGTGGGAAAGGACAGTGTATCTAACACACTGTGACACTGTCCCAGAGGGGGAAAGGACAGTGTATCTAACACACTGTGACACTGTCCCAGAGGGGGAAAGGACAGTGTATATAACACACTGTGACACTGTCCCAGAGTGGGAATGGACAGTGTATCTAACACACTGTGACACTGTCCCAGAGGGGGAAAGGACAGTGTATCTAACACACTGTGACACTATCCCAGAGGGGGAAAGGACAATGTATCTAACACACTGTGACACTGTCCCAGAGGGGGAAAGGACAGTGTGTCTAACACACTGTGACACCCAGTTCCAGAGGGGGAAAGGACAGTGTTTCTAACACACTGTGACACTGTCCGAGAGGGGGAAAGGACAGTGTATCTAACACACTGTGACACTGTCCCAGAGGGATAAAGGACAGTGTATCTGACACACTGTGACACTGTCCCAGAGGGGGAAAGGACAGTGTATCTAACACACTGTGACACTGTCCCAGAGGGGGAAAGGACAGTGTATCCAATGCACTCTGACAATGTCCCAGAGGGGGAAAGGACAGTGTATCGAACACACTGTGACAACCGGTCCAGAGGGGTAAAGCACAGTATATCTAACACACTGCGACACTGTCCCAGAGGGAAAAAGGACAGTGTATCTAACACACTGTGACACTGCCCCAGAGGGGGAAAGGACAGTGTATCTAACACACTGTGACACTGTCCCAGAGGGGGAAAGGACAGTGTATCTAACACACTGTGACACTGTCCCAGAGGGGGAAAGAACAGTGTATCTAACACACTGACACCCGGTCCCAGAGGGGGAAAGGACAGTGTATCTAACACACTGTGACACTGTCCCAGAGGGGGAAAGGACAGTGTATCTAACACACTGAGACACTGCCCCAGAGGGGGAAAGGACAGTGTATCTAACACACTGTGACACTGTCCCAGAGGGGGAAAGGACAGTGTATCTAACACACTGTGACACTGTCCCAGAGGGGGAAAGGACAGTGTATCTAACACATTGTGACACTGCCCCAGAGGGGGAAAGGACAGTGTATCTAACACACTGAGACACTGCCCCAGAGGGGAAAGGACAGTGTATCAAACAAACTCTGACACTGTCCCAGAGGGGGAAAGGACAGGGTATCTAAAACACTGTGACACTGTCCCAGAGGGGGAAAGGACAGTGTATCTAACACACTGTGACACTGTCCCAGAGGGGGAAAGGACAGTGTATCTAACACACTGTACACCCGGCCCCAGAGGGGGAAAGGACAGTATATCTAACACACTGTGACACCCGGTCCCAGAGGGGGAAAGGACAGTATATCTAACACACTGTGACTCTGTCCCAGAGGGGGAAAGGACAATGAATCTAACACACTGTGACACTGTCCCAGAGGGGGAAAGGACAGTGTATCCAACACACTGTGACACTGTCCCAGAGGGGGAAAGGACAGTGTATCTAACACACTGTGACACGGTCCCAGAGGGGGAAAGGACAGTGTATCTAACACACTGTGACACTGTCCCAGGGGGGAAAGGACAGTGTGTCTAACACACTGTGACACTGTTCCAGAGGGGGAAAAACAATGTATCTAACACACTGTGACACTGTCCCAGAGGGGGAAAGGACAGTGTATCTAACACACTGTGACACTGTCCCAGAGGGTGAAAGGACAGTGTATCTAACACACTGACACCCGGTCCCAGAGGGGGAAAGGACAGTGTATCTAACACACTGTGACAATGTCCCAGAGGGGGAAAGGACAGTGTGTCTAACACACCGTGACACTGTCCCAGAGGGGGAAAGGACAGTGTATCTAACACACTGTGACACCCGGTCCAGAGGGGGAAAGGACAGTGTATCTAACACACTGTGACACCCGGTCCCAGAGGGGGAAAGTACAGTGTATCTAACACACTGTGACACTGTCCCAGAGGGGGAAAGGACAGTGTATCTAACACACTGTGACACTGTCCCAGAGGGGGAAAGGACAGTGTATCTAAACACTGTGACACCCGGTCCAGAGGGGGAAAGGACAGTGTATCTAACACACTGTGACACCCGGTCCCAGAGGGGGAAAGTACAGTGTATCTAACACACTGTGACACTGTCCCAGAGGGGGAAAGGACAGTGTATCTAACACACTGTGACACTGTCCCAGAGGGGGAAAGGACAGTGTATCTAAACACTGTGACACCCGGTCCCAGAGGAGGAAAGGACAGTGTACCTAACACACTGTGACACCGTCCCAGAGGGGGAAAGGACAGTGTATCTAACACACTGTGACACTGTCCCAGAGGGGGAAAGGACAGT
>NC_052165.1:91007855-91047264 GCF_902713615.1 Scyliorhinus canicula | reverse complement strand
CTCTCTGATAGCGGCAGTACTGACCTCTCAGTACTGACCCTCTGACAGTGCAGCACTCCCTCAGTACTGACCCTCTGACAGTGCAGCACTCCCTCAGTACTGACCCTCTGACAGTGCAGCACTCCCTCAGTACTGACTCTCTGATAGTGCAGCACTCCCTCAGTACTGACCCTCTGACAGTACGGTGCTCCCTCAGTACTGACCCTCTGACAGTGCGGCACTCCCTCAGTACTGACCCTCTGACAGTGCGGCACTCCCTCAGTACTGACCCTCTGACAGTGCGGCACTCCCTCAGCACTGACCCTCTGACAGTGCGGCACTCCCTCAGTACTGACCCTCTGACAGTGCGGCACTCCCTCAGCACTGACCCTCTGACAGCGCAGCACTCCCTCAGTACTGACCCGCTGACTTTGCGGCGCTCCCTCAGTACTGACCCTCTGACAGTGTAGCACTCCCTCAGTACTGACCCTCTGACAGTGCGGTGCTCCCTCAGTACTGACCCTCTGACAGTGCAGCACTCCCTCAGTACTGACCCTCTGACAGTGCAGCACTCCCTCAGTACTGACCCTCTGACAGTGCGGCACTCCCTCAGTACTCTCTCTCTGACTGTGCGGCACTCCCTCAGTACTCTCCCTCTGACAGTGCGGTGCTCCCTCAGTTCTGACCCTCTGACAGTGCAGCACTCCCTCAGTACTGACCCTCTGACAGTGCAGCACTCCCTCAGTACTGACTCTCTGACAGTGCAGCACTCCCTCAGTACTGACCCTCCGACAGTGCAGCACTCCCTCAGTACTGACCCTCTGACAGTGCAGCACTCCCTCAGTACTGACACTCTAACAGTGCAGCACTCCCTCAGTACTGACCCTCTGACAGTGCAGCACTCCCTCAGTACTGACCCTCTGACAGTGCGGCACTCCCTCAGTACTGACCCTCTGACAGTGCGGCACTCCCTCAGTACTGACCCTCTGACAGTGCAGCACTCCCTCAGTACTGACACTCTAACAGTGCAGCACTCCCTCAGTACTGACCCTCTGACAGTGCAGCACTCCCTCAGTACTGACCCTCTGACAGTGCAGCACTCCCTCAGTACTTACACTCTAACAGTGCAGCACTCCCTCTGTACTGACCCTCTGACAGTGCAGCACTCCCTCAGTACTGACCCTCTGACAGTGCAGCACTCCCTCAGTACTGACCCTCTGACAGTGCGGTGCTCCCTCCGTACCTGTGCAGTGTGTATCTGGGGAGTATGAGGTCGTGATCCCCGGAGTGAGTGACTGACCCACTTTTTCCTGTTGCTCAGTCCCACAGGAAGATTCCCATCGCCTGCGACGATAGTGTAACGCGAGGCGACTCTGCGATGACAAACTGCCGGATTTCTCACCCAATATTCAGAGAGCTGTCCGAGGTAAGACTGGGTAAGGCGACCGGTTTCCATGACAACACCCTGGGCTTCGGCCTAGACAATTCCTGCCTCACGTGATCCGTTATACGGTTCAAATTGGATGTTATTAGAAATACCGGAGTTCCCTGGCTCAGCCAATAAAGTCGTCACGAGGTTTGTAACTGAACACAAAATTATTTTTACAGTAATATATACAAACGGACAAATGTAACTGACTACCTAATAGTCCTTTCCCAACTCCCCCTCCCTTTCCAACTCGCCTCACTGCCCCGCGCTCTCCCCATAGCCCTGTATACATCCCAAACTAATCCCATTGCCCGGCTCTCTGCCCATAGCCCTGTATCAATCCCAAACTAATCCCACTGCCCCGCTCTCTCCCCATAGCCCTGTATCAATCCCCAAACTAATCCCACTGCCCCGCTCTCGCCCCATAGCCCTGTATCAATCCCAAACTAATCCCCCTGCCCCACTCTCTCCCCATAGCTCTGTATCAATCCCCAAAGTAATCCCACTGCCCCACTCTCTCCACATAGCCCTGTATCAATTCCCAAACTAATCCCACTGCCCGCTTCCTCCCCATAGCCCTGTATCAATCCCCAAACTAATCCCACTGCCCCGCTCTCTCCCCATAGCCCTGTATCAATCCCCAAACTAATCCCACTGCCCCACTCTCTCCACATAGCCCTGTATCAATTCCCAAACTAATCCCACTGCCCGCTTCCTCCACATAGCCCTGTATCAATCCCAAACTAATCCCACTGCCCCACTCTCTCCCCATGGCCCTGTATCAATCCCTGAGAGAGAGGGGACAGAGAGATACCAGTCAGTGTACAGATATCTCCCTGAGAGAGAGAGGGGACTGAGAGACACCAGTCAGTGTACAGATATCTCCCTGAGAGAGAGGGGGGACTGAGAGACACCAGTCAGTGTATAGATATCTCCCTGAGAGAGAGAGGGGACTGAGACACCAGTCAGTGTACAGATATCTCCGTGAGAGAGAGAGGACTGAGAGACACCAGTCACTGTACAGATATCTCCCTGAAAGAGAGAGGGTGGACTGAGAGACACCAGTCAGTGTACAAATATCTCCCTGAGAGAGAGAGGACTGAGAGACACCAGTCACTGTACAGATATCTCCCTGACAGAGAGGGACTGAGAGACACCAATCAGTGTACAGATATCTCCCTGAGAGAGAGAGGGGACTGAGAGACACCAGTCAGTGGACAGATATCTCCCTGAGAGAGAGAGGGGACAGAGAGACACCAGTCAGTGTACAGATATCTCCCTGAGAGAGCGAGGGGACTGAGAGACACCTGTCAGTGTTCAGATATTTCCCTGAGAGAGAGGGGACTGAGTGACACCAGTCAGTGTACAGATATCTCCCTGAGAGAGAGAGGGGACTGAGAGACACCAGTCAGTGTACAGATATCTCCCTGAGAGAGAGAGGGGACTGAGAGACACCAGTCAGTGTACAGATATCTCCCTGAAAGAGTGGGGACTGAGAGACACCAGTCAGTGTACAGATATCTACCTGAGAGAGAGAGGGGACTGAGAGACACCAGTCAGTGTACTGATACCTCCCTGAGAGGGAGGCAAGTCTGTCCCCAGTTTAATCCGTGTCCTCTGATTTTGATTTTTCAGGTTATATTTATTTTAACGCTGGATGTGTCGAACACCAATAACTGGAGTCACTCAGTTCAGCTCAACGTCACAGCCTCCAGGTAACATGTTCCCCGCGATCGCGCCTAATTGATACTAATCTCTTAATTCTGTCTCACTCACACTGTAATTGTGAAACCACCTCTCAATCTGGCACTTTCTGTCTCTCTGACACTCCGCAGTAAGAATGAGGATCCAGCGAAACTGAAGAATAACAGGGCAACTCTCCAGATACCCATCATCTATCGTGTCAATGTGCTGGTCAGACGGTAAGTGTGTTAGATACACTGTCCTTTCCCCCTCTGGGACAGTGTCACAGTGTGTTAGATACACTGTCCTGTCCCCCTCTGGGACAGTGTCACAGTGTGTTAGATACACTGTCCTTTCCCCCTCTGGGACAGTGTCACAGTGTGTTAGATACACTGTCCTTTCCCCCTCTGGGACAGTGTCACAGTGTGTTAGATACACTGTCCTTTCCCCCTCTGGGACCGGGTGTCACAGTGTGTTAGATACACTGTCCTTTCCCCCTCTGGGACAGTGTCACAGTGTGTTAGATACACTGTCCTTTCCCCCTCTGGGACAGTGTCACAGTGTGTTAGATACACTGTCCTTTCCCTCTCTGGGACAGTGTCACAGTGTGTTAGATATACTGTCCTTTCCCCCTCTGGGACCGGGTGTACAGTGTGTTAGATACACTGTCCTTTCCCCCTCTGGGACAGTGTCAGAGTTTGTTAGATACACTGTCCTTTCCCCCTCTGGTATCGGGTGTCACAGTGTTTTCGATACACTGTCCTTTCCCCCTCTGGGAGAGTGTCAGAGTGTGTTAGATACACTGTCCTTTCCCCCTCTGGGACAGTGTCACAGTGTGTTAGATACACTGTCCTTTCCCCCTCTGGGACAGTGTCACAGTGTGTTGGATACACTGTCCTTTCCCCCTCTGGGACAGTGTCACAGTGTGTTAGATACACTGTCCTTTCCCCCTCTGGGACAGTGTCACAGTGTGTTAGATACACTGTCCTTTCCCCCTCTGGGACAGTGTCACAGTGTGTTAGATACACTGTCCTTTCCCCCTCTGGGACCGGGTGTAACAGTGTTTTGCTTGTCTTTGTTTTTTGCTCTATAATATTTCTGTGTTTTTCACCAGATGGGATTCTACAAAGATTCTGAATATTTCACTTTCATCACAGGAGATTAAAGAGGTCGTTCATCGTTTCCAGGTAATTAATCTGATTTGCCCTGTTCTTGCTCTCCGCCTCCCCCTCTCTCTCTTTCTGTGTGTCTCTGTCCGTCTCTCTCTCTCTTTCTGTCTCTCTCTGTCTCTCTCTGTATTTGTCTCTCTCTCTCCACCCACTCTCTGCCTGTCTTTCTTTCTCTCTGTGTCTCTCTCTCTGTCTCGCTCTCTCCCTCTGTCTTTCTCTCTCTCTCTCTTTCTTTCTGCCTCCCACTTTGTCTCTGTCTCCTTCTCCCTCTATCTCCATGTCCCTCTCTGTCATCCTCTCCATTTCACTCTGTTTATCCCGTCTCCTTCCCTCTCTCTTGCATCTACTTGGCCTCTCCTGACCCAACCCTTTCCCCTCCTTCTCCCGCCAGGTCGAGAATCTGGGTGTGAGACCAATGCCAGTCAACGTCACCTTCACTACTACCAAGCAACTTGGTCACGAGATCCTTTGGAACGTTTCGGGAGTGACGCCCGAGGAGGTGAATGGTTTGTCGTGGGTGATCGGGGAGAGGGGGGGGGGGAGGGGGTGTGGGGAAGGGGGGGAGGGGAGGGTTTGGGTTGTCCTGCCCATTTCGGGGGGGGGGGGTGGGTGGGTGGGTGGGGTGGAATGGGACGCCACCTCTCCGGAGGAGGGTTGCTGAAGCCAGTGGTTCCTCCTTCACTCTCAGGGTGTGGTGAAAGTTACCACGGCCATTGGAAAAGGATCCAGGGGTGTGACGATGTCCCGGTGGGAGGTTATCAGTCAGTACTCCCCGGTATCGCGGGAATGATGTTGATCATCATTTCTCCATCCGTGTCCTCGCCTCGCACCCATCCCCACTCACCCCGCCACCCCCCCCACCCCCCCCCCCCCCCCGCCGGAATCCTTCGTCCGAACGCTCAGCGGCCTACAGTCACGGTAAGCGGGGGGGGGGGGGGGGAGTGTTTTAGCTGGGGAGGCGTTTCGGGAATTGAGGTGGGAGTGGTCCGGGGTCGCGAGAGAGGGAGGGAGAGGGGAGGGATGGGACATCGCCGCATGTCACGCCCCCCTCCTCCCCCACCAACCCTCGATGCCAAGAATGTGGGCACTGGGTCAAGAGGTCATGGGGCGAGGTTCAAGGGTGGGGTGGGAGTGCCGGTGGTGTGAGCGAGGAGGTCATGGGTCAGACGTCACCTGTTGAGGTCCGCACCCCTCCCTCCCCACCACATGACCTTGCCTCCTCTTCTCTGTCTAACCCTTCTCCCTTCCATCTCCCCCTTCTCGGGAAAAGGCACCAACCGATCGCATCCGCTGTGTTGTCCTGGGAGAGGTCGAAGGGCGTGCCGCCACCAAGGTCAACAGGACCAGAGAGGTAAGCGGGCAAGGGAGCACGGGGCAACGTTGCGGCGGGGGGAAGGAGGGGATGACCGTGGGGGTGTGGTCGTTGAGCGAAACCTGCACAGGAAGATCTCAAGAGCAGTTCTTTGAGCCTTGGTGGGGGGGGGGGGGGGAGGGGGGGGGCGGGGGAGAGACAGTTGGAAAATGGTTGGGGCAGAGGCAAAATATTGGATTTGTCTCACCTATTGCTGCACAGAAAGATCCCAGGAACTGTTTCTTGGGAATGGGGGGCAGTTGGAAAGTGTGGGTGGTGGTGTGGGGGGAGGGGTGGCAGGGGGTACAGCGAGGAGAAAAGTGCAGCCTGAGCCGGTGTGCGGAAAGCGCTAACAGCTCTGAGAATACCCCACATTTTCTCTCTCTCTCTCTGGAACGACGGGGTTGGGATGGTTCGGAGATCTGAGAGGTCTTGTCCCTCAATGCTGTGCCCCTGCTGAGTCAAGTGCAGGCACTCCTGGCTTAGAGGTAGTGGCCAGTTTGGCAGCGGGGTTGGGGTGGCTCGGAGATCATAGAGGTCTTGTCCTTCAATGCTGTGCCCCCTGCTGAGTCAAGTGCAGGCACTTCTGGCTTGGGAGGTGGGGGCCATTTTGTGAACCGCCCTGCCGCCCTCCCAGATCAAACCGGTGATGGGCAGCGGCATTGACGCAGCAGGGGGGCAGTGGGTGGGCTTTGAGAGAGGTGTTCATTTGACACAGACACTGGGGTCGCGGATTGCGGAAGTGGGGGGGCTTCCCATGAGCAGGTGGCGACGAGGGGAGTGGGTCAGGGTTAAACGGGCAGACCAGGGAACGTGTGACTCACTCAACGCCTCTCTCTCTCTTTCTCACGGCAGGGTTGCAACGCGGACAGCAGGCTGGCGATGCGCTGCCTGGTCGATCAGCTGGTGCACAACACGCCACTGACCTTTGCCCTGCGTGGTTACGTGTTCTTGACTAACGCATCCAAGGTACAGTGTGTGTAGTGGGGGGTGGCATGTGTTCCGTCGGAGAGTCTGTGAGAGTTAAGAAACCGCGTGCCAACTCTCTTGGCATCGGATACCCTAACCTAATTGCCCCTGGAGATGCGATGGTCAAAGCCCGCCAGCACCCAGGGCAAAGCTTGATCGACACACCAATTACCTGTGGTGGATGTACGAATTTCAGATGTATGATATTACCTGTATTTGGGTTAAAATCCAGGGTTAGTGTGTGCGACTGCTGTGGTCATGGTTTTAAAGAATCCTGGTTTGAAAGGTTTGGGGCTCCAGAGGTGCGATTAAGGCACCTTAAAAAGCGTGGGCTGTGCTTTTAAAAATCATGAAACCTGCCTCATGGCTGCTGAGTATTATGGGCAGGGTTTAGAGAACCCCAAAGTGTATCATGGAGTTCACCTGACCCACAACTTTTAATAGATTGCGGTATGGGGAGCACACGGCCCACTCTACAGGTGTGGAACAGCAGAAATGGAAACTTTTTTTAAAGCAAAACAATGTTTATTCCATGAACTCAAGTTAACCTTTTTAAAACATACAGTGACCATCTTAGCAACCATTAATTCAAATACAACCCCCAAAGAATCCAACACTAAGTAATCCTTTAAGCTTTCCTTTTAACATCCATACGACTGAAAAACAAAACCTTTGTCAGAAGCACATCAGGTTAACGTCACTACTGAGAACATTTATAATTCTGAATTCACCAAATGATCAAGAGATAGTCTTTTGATGGCAGAGAGATCAGCAGTACACCTGCTCTGTCTGGCTTCAGCTCCAACACTGAAAACGAAACTAAAACACACCCTGCAGCAAACAGCCTAAAACGAAAGTGAAAAGCTGACAGACAGCCCAGCTCCACCCACTCTCTGACATCACTGCTGTAGTAAACACCCATTTCTTAAAGGTACTCTCACTGCAGATATTTATATACACACCCATTTATAAACACTCATTTCTTAAAGGTACACTCACATGACGTGAGAGAGAGAGAGAGAGAGGTGGTAGGGCACAGAGAGGAGAGACTGTGAGCTGCCCGGCCGGACACTGGCCGGGTTGGCTGGGGTTGGGAGGGAACACTTTGAGCGGCTGGGGTGACCCCCACCCCCCCCATGGGAGTGGGGCAGTGTCCAGTCTCGGGTCGGCATTACCGCGGCCATCTTGCTGCACACCCATTGGCCACCCACCTTGGCCCCTGGTTCGGCAGAGCGGCACCGGGAGTATGGTCTCCCCCCCCCTTCCCCCCACCCCCACCCGGCCACCACCCGCCGCCGGCCCACCCAGGGGCAACGGCCACATTCACCCCGAGGGGGCCGTGGTGCATACTCCTGGCATCAGGGATGTGTGCCAGGTCTGGAGGTCTCCATGGGGCCGGCCATCGGGGCCCATACAGAAGACAGGTCCGTGAAGCAACGGTGGATTGGAGACTCACTCGGTGAGGGAAGCCACCTCCCACATCCGCTCCCTCCCCCACCGACACACCGTCTACAAGATGCACGGCAGCCACTCGCCGAGGCCCCTTCGACAGCACCTCCCAAACCCGCCACCTCTCCCACCGAGAGGGACAAGGGGCAGCAGAGGCACGGGGAACACCCACCGCCGGCAAGGCCCCCCCCCTCCCCGCAACACACACACCACCCTGACTGGGAAATATATCGGCCGCTCCTTCACTGTCGCTGGGTCAGAATCCTGGATGTCCCTCCCTAACAGCACAGTGGGTGTACCTACACCTCACAGGACTGCAGCGGCTCCAAGATGGAGGCTCACCTCCTCGAGGGGGCAGTTAGGGTTGGGGTGGGGGGGGAGGGGGGATTCTGGGGCCGGCCGAGCGACTTTCCAGGAACGAAAAGGTTAAAAGAATTGAATGACTAAGATCTAGTTTTGGCCGTGAAGATTCAGGAACAGGGAGAATTGAGAGTCTTTCTGTCAGTAAATCCCTTCCCCGGGAATGTTTCTGTGATGATATGCAGTAACAGTGTATATAACACGGCATATAGCCTCTGACCACATACAACAGGAACAGGACACTGGAATCGGACAGAGCCTGGCTTGATCAGAGTTAGAGGAGTTGTTGGCAGTGTGGTTAGAAGCTTCACAGTTTGGTTCACAATAGTTTCGTCCACCCACAGTCTATTCAAAATTAAACAACTCGTCTTGGGGCCTCACGGTAGCATGGTGGTTAGCATCAATGCATCACAGCTCCAGGGTCCCAGGTTCGATTCCCGGCTGGGGCACTGTCTGTGTGGAGTCTGCACGTCCTCCCCGTGTGTGCGTGGGTTTCCTCCGGGTGCTCCGGTTTCCTCCCACAGTCCAAAGATGTGCGGGTTAGGTGGATTGGCTATGCTAAATTGCCCGTAGTGTAAGGTTAATGGGGGGATTGTTGGGTTACGGGTATACGGGTTACGTGGGTTTGAGTAGGGTGATCATTGCTCGGCACAGCATCGAGGGCCGAAGGGCCTGTTCTGTGCTGTACTGTTCTATGTCTTGAACGAGATGTTCTGTCGTACACTAATTCATTTATTATCACAGCACACGAACATAACAGGTTTTGTTTGATGAATTCTTTTTACAGATTAAAACGTGCCGACTTCTGACAGTCGCCCAGGTATCATTCGATGAGAGGAGATATACTCAGGCGGGAGATGAGAATGATAAAGATGGATTCCTCACTTCCGAGGTGGGTATTCAGCCACATTCCCAGCTCCTCTCCCACATCCTGCCCTCCATAAACTTCAAACTTCCTCCCACATCCTGCCCTCCAGAAACTTCAACCTTCCCCCCACATCCTGCCTTCCAGAAACTTCAACCTTCCTCCCACATCCTGCCTTCCAGAAACTTCAAACCTCCGCACACATCCTGCCCTGCAGAAACTTCAACCCATCCATAGCTTTACTGCCCGCCCACCACCTCGCTGTCCCATGGCTCACATCACCTGACGTTAGTCCCACACCCTCCCCTGTGTTCACTGATCCACATTGGCTGCCGGACCCATAACAACACCATTTTAGAACTTTTATCCTTGTTTGCAAATCCCTCTATGGCCCCTCCCCCCACAACCTCCACAGGCCCCCAACAACGCTCCCTTTCTCTGTCACCTCCTCCAGCCCCATAACCCTCCCTATCTCTGTAACCTCCTCCAGCCCCTACAACACCCTATCTCTGTAACCTCCTCCAGCCCCTATAACCCTCCCTATCTCTGTAACCTCCTCCAGCCCCTACACTCCTCCCTATCTCTGTAACCTCCTCCAGCCCCTACACCCTCCCTATCTCTGTAACCTCCTCCAGCCCCTACAACCCTCCCTATCTCGGTAACCTCCTCCAGCCCCTACAACCCTCCCTATCTTTAAAACCTCCTCCAGCCCCTACACCCTCCCTATCTCTGTAACCTCCTTCAGCCCCTACACCCTCTCTCTCTCTGTAACCTCCTCGAGCCCCTACACCCCTCCCTATCTCTGAAACCTCCTCCAGCCCCTACAACCCTCCCTATCTCTGCAACCTCCTCCAGCCCCTACAACACCCTATCTCTGTAACCTCCTCCAATCCCTACAATCCTCCCTATCTCTGTAACCTCCACCAGCCCCTACAACCCTCCCTATCTCTGTAACCTCCTCCAGCCCCTACACCCCTCCCTATCTCTGAAACCTCCTCCAGTCCCTGCAACCCTCCCTATCTCTGTAACCTCCTCCAGCCCCAACAACCATCCCTATCTCTGTAACCTCCTCCAGTCCCTACAACCCTCACTATCTCTGTAACCTCCCCCAGGCCCAACACCCCTCCCTCTCTCTGTAAACTCCGCCAGCCCCCACAACTCTCCCTATCTCTAAAACATCCACAGGCCCCTAGAGCCCTCCCAATTTCTGTAACCTCCTCCAGACCCTACAGCCCTCCCTATCTCTGTAACCTCCTCCAGCCCCATACAACCCTACCTATCTCTGTAACCTCCACAGGCCGCAACAACCCTCCCTATCTCTATAACCTCCTCTAGACCCTACAGCCCTCCCTATCTCTGTAACCTCCTCCAGCCCCATACAACCCTCCCTATCTCTGTAACCTCCACTGGCCCCTACAACCCTCCCTATATAACATCCATTCCATACAACCCTCCCTATCTCTAGATCCTCCTCCAGCCCCTACAAAACCCCTTATATCTTTGGTGCCTAAAACCCACCCTATTGGCAGCACTCAGAGGCTCCCAATGTGGTCTAACCAGACCAGAACTGTACACAGTGCTCCCAGTGTGGTCTAACCAGACCAGAACTGTACACAGTGCTCCCAGTGTGGTCTAACCAGACCAGAACTGTACACAACAATCCCAGTATGGTCTAACCAGAACTGTACACAGTGCTCCCAGTGTGGTCTAACCAGAACTGTACACAGAGCTCCCAGTGTGGTCTAACCAGACCAGAACTGTACACAGTGCTCCCAGGGTGGTCTAACCAGAACTGTACACAGTGCTCCCAGTGTGGTCTAACCAGACCAGAACTGTACACAGTGCTCCCAGTGTGGTTTAACCAGACCAGAACTGTACACAGTGCTCCCAGTGTGGTCTAACCAGACCAGAACTGTACACAGTGCTCCCAGTGTGGTCTAACCAGAACTGTACACAGCGCTCCCAGTGTGGTCTAACCAGAACTGTACACAGTGCTCCCAGTGTGGTCTAACCAGACCAGAACTGTACACAGTGCTCCCAGTGTGGTCTAACCTGACCAGAACTGTACACAGTACTCCCAGTGTGGTCTAACCAGACCAGAACTGTACACAGTGCTCCCAGTGTGGTCTAACCAGACCAGAACTGTACACAGTGCTCCCAGTGTGGTCTAACCAGAACTGTACACAGTGCTCCTAGTGTGGTCTAACCAGACCAGAACTGTACACAGTGCCCCCAGTGTGGTCTAACCAGAACTGTACACAGTGCTCCCAGTGTGATCTAACCAGACCAGAACTGTACACAGTGCTCCCAGTGTGGTCTAACCAGACCAGAACTGTACACAGTGCCCCCAGTGTGGTCTAACCAGAACTGTACACAGTGCTCCCAGTGTGATCTAACCAGACCAGAACTGTACACAGTGCTCCCAGTGTGGTCTAACCAGAACTGTACACAGTGCTCCCAGTGTGGTCGAACCAGAACTGTACACAGAGCTCCCAGTGTGGTCAAACCAGAACTGTACACAGTGCTCCCAGTGTGGTCTAACCAGACCACAACTGTGCACAGCGCTCCCAGTGTGGTCTAACCAGACCAGAACTGTACACAGTGCTCCCAGTGTGGTCTAACCAGACCAGAACTGTACACAGTGCTCCCAGTGTGGTCTAACCAGACCAGAACTGTACACAGTGCTCCCAGTGTGGTCTAACCAGACCAGAACTGTACACAGTGCTCCCAGTGTGGTCTAACCAGACCAGAACTGTACACAGTGCCCCCAGTGTGGTCTAACCAGAACTGTACACAGTGCTCCCAGTGTGGCGTAACCAGAACTGTACACAGAGCTCCCAGTGTGGTCTAACCAGAACTGTACACAGTGCTCCCAGTGTGGCGTAACCAGAACTGTACACAGTGCTCCCAGTGTGGTCTAACCAGACCAGAATTGTACACAGTGCTCCCAGTGTGATCTAACCAGAACTGTACACAGTGCTCCCAGTGTGGTCTAACCAGTCCAGAACTGTAAACAGTGCTCCCAGTGTGGTCTAACCAGACCAGAACTGTACACAGTGCTCCCAGTGTGGTCTAACCAGACCAGAACTGTACACTGTGCTCCCAATGTGGTCTAACCTGACCAGAACTGTACACAGTGCTCCCAGTGTGGTCTAACCAGAACTGTACACAGTGCTCCCAGTGTGGTCTAACCAGACCAGAACTGTACACAGTGCTCCCAGTGTGGTCTAACCAGAACTGTACACAGTACTCCCAGTGTGGTCTAACCAGACCAGAACTGTACACAGAGCTCCCAGTGTGGTCTAACCAGAACTGTACACAGTGCTCCCAGTGTGGTCTAACCAGAACTGTACACAGTGCTCCCAGTGTGGTCTAACCAGACCAGAACTGTACACAGTGCTCCCAGTGTGGTCTAACCAGACCCGAACTGTACACAGAGCTCCCAATGTGGTCTAACCAGAACTGTACACAGTGCTCCCAGTGTAATCTAACCAGACCAGAACTGTACACAGTGCTCCCAGTGTGGTCTAACCAGACCAGAACTGTACACAGTGCTCCCAGTGTGGTCTAACCAGAACTGTACACAGTGCTCCCAGTGTGGTCTAACCAGAACTGTACACAGCGCTCCCAGTGTGGTCTAACCAGAACTGTACACAGTGCTCCCAGTGTGGTCTAACCAGACCAGAACTGTACACAGTGCTCCCAGTGTGGTCAAACCAGACCAGAACTGTACACAGTGCTCCCAGTGTGGTCTAACCAGAACTGTACACAGTGCTCCCAGTGTGGTCTAACCAGACCAGAACTGTACACAGTGCTCCCAGTGTGGTCTACCCAGACCAGAACTGTACACAGTGCTCCCAGTGTGGTCTAACCAGAACTGTACACAGTGCTCCCAGTGTGGTCTAACCAGACCAGAACTGTACACAGTGCTCCCAGTGTGGTTTAACCAGACCAGAACTGTACACAGTGCTCCCAGTGTGGTCTAACCAGACCAGAACTGTACACAGTGCTCCCAGTGTGGTCTAACCAGAACTGTACACAGCGCTCCCAGTGTGGTCTAACCAGAACTGTACACAGTGCTCCCAGTGTGGTCTAACCAGACCAGAACTGTACACAGTGCTCCCAGTGTGGTCTAACCAGACCAGAACTGTACACAGTGCTCCCAGTGTGGTCTAACCAGAACTGTACACAGTGCTCCCAGTGTGGTCGAACCAGAACTGTACACAGAGCTCCCAGTGTGGTCAAACCAGAACTGTACACAGTGCTCCCAGTGTGGTCTAACCAGACCAGAACTGTGCACAGCGCTCCCAGTGTGGTCTAACCAGACCAGAACTGTACACAGTGCTCCCAGTGTGGTCTAACCAAACCAGAACTGTACACAGTGCTCCCAGTGTGGTCTAACCAGACCAGAACTGTACACAGTGCTCCCAGTGTGGTCTAACCAGACCAGAACTGTACACAGTGCTCCCAGTGTGGTCTAACCAGACCAGAACTGTACACAGTGCTCCCAGTGTGGCGTAACCAGAACTGTACACAGAGCTCCCAGTGTGGTCTAACCAGAACTGTACACAGTGCTCCCAGTGTGGCGTAACCAGAACTGTACACAGTGCTCCCAGTGTGGTCTAACCAGACCAGAATTGTACACAGTGCTCCCAGTGTGATCTAACCAGAACTGTACACAGTGCTCCCAGTGTGGTCTAACCAGACCAGAACTGTACACAGTGCTCCCAGTGTGGTCTAACCAGACCAGAACTGTACACAGTGCTCCCAGTGTGGTCTAACCAGACCAGAACTGTACACTGTGCTCCCAATGTGGTCTAACCTGACCAGAACTGTACACAGTGCTCCCAGTGTGGTCTAACCAGAACTGTACACAGTGCTCCCAGTGTGGTCTAACCAGACCAGAACTGTACACAGTGCTCCCAGTGTGGTCTAACCAGAACTGTACACAGTACTCCCAGTGTGGTCTAACCAGACCAGAACTGTACACAGTGCTCCCAGTGTGGTCTAACCAGAACTGTACACAGTGCTCCCAGTGTGGTCTAACCAGAACTGTACACAGTGCTCCCAGTGTGGTCTAACCAGACCAGAACTGTACACAGTGCTCCCAGTGTGGTCTAACCAGACCAGAACTGTACACAGTGCTCCCAGTGTGGTCTAACCAGACCAGAACTGTACACAGTGCTCCCAGTGTGGTCTAACCAGACCCGAACTGTACACAGAGCTCCCAGTGTGGTCTAACCAGAACTGTACACAGTGCTCCCAGTGTAGTCTAACCAGACCAGAACTGTACACAGTGCTCCCAGTGTGGTCTAACCAGACCAGAACTGTACACAGCGCTCCCAGTGTGGTCTAACCAGACCAGAACTGTACACAGTGCTCCCAGTGTGGTCTAACCAGAACTGTACACAGTGCTCCCAGTGTGGTCTAACCAGAACTGTACACAGTGCTCCCAGTGTGGTCTAACCAGAACTGTACACAGTGCTCCCAGTGTGGTCTAACCAGAACTGTACACAGTGCTCCCAGTGTGGTCTAACCAGACCAGAACTGTACACAGTGCTCCCAGTGTGGTCTAACCAGAACTGTACACAGTGCTCCCAGTGTGGTCTAACCAGACCAGAACTGTACACAGTGCTCCCAGTGTGGTCTTCCCAGACCAGAACTGTACACAGTGCTCCCAGTGTGGTCTAACCAGACCAGAACTGTACACAGTGCTCCCAGTGTGGTCTAACCAGACCAGAACTGTACACAGAGCTCCCAGTGTGGTCTAACCAGACCAGAACTGTACACAGTGCTCCCAGTGTGGTCTAACCAGACCAGAACTGTACACAGTGCTCCCAGTGTGGTCTAACCAGACCAGAACTGTACACAGCGCTCCCAGTGTGGTCTAACCAGACAAGAACTGTACACAGTGCTCCCAGTGTGGTCTAACCAGAACAGAACTGTACACAGTGCTCCCAGTGTGGTCTAACCAGAACTGTACACAATGCTCCCAGTATGGTCTAACCAGACCAGAACTGTACACAGTGCTACCAGTGTAGTCTAACCAGACCAGAACTGTACACAGAGCTCCCAGTGTGGTTTAACCAGAACTGTACACAGTGCTCCCAGTGTGGTCTAACCAGAACTGTACACAGTGCTCCCAGTGTGGTCTAACCAGAACTGTACACAGTGCTCCCAGTGTGGTCTAACCAGACCAGAACTGTACACAGTGCTCCCAGTGTGGTCTAACCAGAACTGCACACAGAGCTCCCAGTGTGGTCTAACCAGACCAGAACTGTACACAGTGCTCCCAGTGTGGTCTAACCAGAACTGTACACAGTGCTCCCAGTGTGGTCTAACCAGACGAGAACTGTACACAGTGCCCCCAGTATGGTCTAACCAGAACTGTACATAGTGCTCCCAGTGTGGTCTAACCAGAACTCTACACAGAGCTCCCACTGTGGTCTAACCTGACCAGAACTGTACACAGAGCTCCCACTGTGGTCTAACCAGACCAGAACTGTACACAGTGCTCCCAGTGTGGTCTAACCAGACCAGAACTGTGCACAGTGCTCCCAGTGTGGTCTAACCAGAACTGTACACAGTGCTCCCAGTGTGGTCTAACCAGAACTGTACACAGAGCTCCCAGTGTGATCTAACCAGACCAGAACTGTACACAGTGCTCCCAGTGTGGTCTCACCAGACCAGAACTGTACACAGTGCTCCCAGTGTGGTCTAACCTGACCAGAACTGTACACAGTGCTCCCAGTGTGGTCTAACCAGAACTGTACACAGTGCTCCCAGTGTGGTCTAACCAGACCAGAACTGTACACAGTGCTCCCAGTGTGGTCTAACCAGACCAGAACTGTACACAGTGCTCCCAGTGTGGTCTACCCAGACCAGAACTGTACATAGTGCTCCCAGTGTGGTCTAACCAGAACTGTACACAGCGCTCCCAGTGTGGTCTAACCAGAACTGTACACAGTGCTCCCAGTGTGGTCTAACCAGACCAGAACTGTACACAGTGCTCCCAGTGTGGTCTAACCAGACCAGAACTGTACACAGTGCTCCCAGTGTGGTCTACCCAGACCAGAACTGTACACAGTGCTCCCAGTGTGGTCTACCCAGACCAGAACTGTACACAGTGCTCCCAGTGTGGTCTAACCAGACCAGAACTGTACACAGTGCTCCCAGTGTGGTCTAACCAGACCAGAACTGTACACAGTGCTCCCAGTGTGGTCTAACCAGAACTGTACACAGTGCTCCCAGTGTGGTCTAACCAGACCAGAACTGTACACAGTGCTCCCAGTGTGGTCTAACCAGACCAGAACTGTACACAGTGCTCCCAGTGTGGTCTAACCAGACCAGAACTGTACACAACAATCCCAGTATGGTCTAACCAGAACTGTACACAGTGCTCCCAGTGTGGTCTAACCAGAACTGTACACAGAGCTCCCAGTGTGGTCTAACCAGACCAGAACTGTACACAGTGCTCCCAGGGTGGTCTAACCAGAACTGTACACAGTGCTCCCAGTGTGGTCTAACCAGACCAGAACTGTACACAGTGCTCCCAGTGTGGTTTAACCAGACCAGAACTGTACACAGTGCTCCCAGTGTGGTCTAACCAGACCAGAACTGTACACAGTGCTCCCAGTGTGGTCTAACCAGAACTGTACACAGCGCTCCCAGTGTGGTCTAACCAGAACTGTACACAGTGCTCCCAGTGGGGTCTAACCAGAACTGTACACAGTGCTCCCAGTGTGGTCTAACCAGAACTGTACACAGTGCTCCCAGTGTGGTCTAACCTGACCAGAACTGTACACAGTACTCCCAGTGTGGTCTAACCAGACCAGAACTGTACACAGTGCTCCCAGTGTGGTCTAACCAAAACTGTACACAGTGTTCCCAGTGTGGTCTAACCAGAACTGTACACAGTGCTCCCAGTGTGGTCTAACCAGACCAGAACTGTACACAGCGCTCCCAGTGTGGTCTAACCAGACCAGAACTGTACACAGTGCTACCAGGGTGGTTTATGATATTCTTTTGTTGAAGTTGCAAAGTTATTTTAATAATTCCCAATCCTTCTTCTCACTTTCAGGTAACAACAGATGTGGAAATAATCCAGGAGGTGAATTATATTCCGTTTATATCTGGAGGTGCAGTCGGAGGATTGCTGTTACTGATTTTAATTGGTGTCATTTTATGGAAGGTGCGTATTTGGGATTTATTAACTGGCTGAGGTATTTCTCTTTTTTTTTTCTTTTTTTTTATAAATTTAGATTACCCAATTATTTTTTCCAATTAAGGGGCAATTTAGCGTGGCCAATCCACCTACTCTGCACATCTTTGGGCTGTGGGGGCGAAACCCACGCAGACACGGGGAGAATGTGAAAACTTCACACGGACAGTGACCCAGAGCCGGGATCAAACCTGGGACCTCAGCGCCGTGAGGCAGCAGTGCTAACCACTAGGCCACCGTGCTGCCCTTTATTTCTCATTGACCCCGTCACACCCCTCATCGAGTGACTCTCACCGAGTGACTCTCACCGAGTGACTTTCACCGAGTGACTCTCACCGAGTGACTCCCACCGAGTGACTCTCACCGAGTGACTCTCAGTGAGTGACTCTCACCGAGTGATTCTCACCGAGTGACTCTCACCGAGTGACTCTCAGTGAGTGACTCACCGAGTGACTCTCACCGAGTGACTTTCACCGAGTGACTCTCACCGAGTGACTCTCAGTGAGTGACTCTCACCGAGTGACTCTCACCGAGTGACACTCACCGAGTGATTCTCACCGAGTGACTCTCACCGAGTGACTCTCAGTGAGTGACTCACCGAGTGACTCTCACCGAGTGACTCTCACCGAGTGACTCTCACCGAGTGATTCTCACCGAGTGACTCTCACTGAGTGACTCACCGAGTGACTCTCACCGAGTGACTCTCACCGAGTGACTCACAGTGAGTGACTCTCACTGAGTGACTCTCACCGAGTGACTCTCACCGAGTGACTCTCACCGAGTGACTCCCACCGAGTGACTCTCACCGAGTGACTCTCACCGAGTGACTGTGACCGAGTGACTCACCGAGTGACTCTCACCGAGTGACTCTCACCGAGTGACTCTCACCGAGTGACTCTCACTGAGTGACTCACCGAGTGACTCTCACCGAGTGACTCTCACCGAGTGACTCTCACCGAGCGATTCTCACCGAGTGACTCTCACCGAGTGACTCTCACCGAGTGACTCTCACCGAGTGACTCTCACCGAGCGATTCTCACCGAGCGACTCTCACCGAGTGACTCTCACCGAGTGACTCTCACCGAGTGACTCTCACCGAGTGACTCCCACCGAGTGACTCACCGAGTGACTCTCACCGAGTGACTGTCACCGAGTGACTCTCACCGAGTGACTCACCGAGTGACTGTGACCGAGTGACTCTCACTGAGTGACTCTCACCGAGTGACTGTGACCGAGTGACTCTCACCGAGTGACTCTCACCGAGTGACTCACCGAGTGACTCTCACCGAGTGACTCTCACCGAGTGAGTCTGTCCGAGTGACTCTCACCGAGTGACTCTCACCGAGTGACTCTCAGTGAGTGATTCTCACTGAGTGACTCTCACCGAGTGATTCTCACTGAGTGACTCTCACCGAGTGACTCTCACCGAGTGACTCTCACCGAGTGACTCTCACCGAGTGACTCTCAGTGAGTGACTCTCACCGAGTGACTCACCGAGTGACTCTCAGTGAGTGACTCACCGAGTGACTCTCACCGAGTGACTCACCGAGTGACTCTCACCGAGTGACTCTCACCGAGTGACTCTCACCGAGTGACTCTCAGTGAGTGACTCTCACCGAGTGACTCTCAGCGAGTGACTCTCACCGAGTGACTCTCACCGAGTGACTGTGACCGAGTGACTCTCGCTGAGTGACTCTCACAGAGTGACTCTCACCGAGTGACTCACAGTGAGTGACTCTCACCGAGTGACTCTCACCCAGCACCCTGTGTTACTGACTATCTGTACTGATGTTAACCCAGCTTCCTCACACTGTCACTCAGTAACCCCTCTCCCCCAGCACCCTGTGTTACTGACTATCTGTACTGATGTTAACCCAGCTCCCTCACACTGTCACTCAGTAACCCCTCTCCCCCAGCACCCTGTGTTACTGACTGTATCTCTACTGATGTTAATCCAGCTCCCTCACACTGTCACTCAGTAACTCCTCTCCCCCAGCACCCTGTGTTACTGACTGTATCTCTGATGTTAATCCAGCTCCCTCACACTGTCACTCAGTAACCCCTCTCCCCCAGCACCCTGTGTTACTGACTGTATCTCTACTGATGTTAATCCAGCTCCCTCACACTGTCACTCAGTAACCCTCTCCCCCCAGCACCCTCTGTTACTGACAGGATCTCTACTGATGTTAATCCAGCTCCCTCACACTGTCACTCAGTAACCCCTCTCCCCCAGCACCCTGTGTTACTGACTTTATCTATACTGATGTTAATCCAGCTCCCATACCCTGTCACTCAGTAACCCCTCTCCCCCCAGCACCCTGTGTTACTGACTGTATCTCTACTGATGTTAATCCAGCTCCCTCACACTGTCACTCAGTGACCCCTCTCCCCCCAGCACCCTTTGTTACTGACTGTATCTCTACTGATGTTAATCCAGCTCCCTCACACTGTCACTCAGTAACCCCTCTCCCCCAGCACCCTGTGTTACTGACTGTATCTCTACTGATGTTAATCCAGCTCCCTCACACTGTCACTCAGTAACCCCTCTCCCCAGCACCCTGTGCTACTGACTGTATCTCTACTGATGTTTATCCAGCTCCCTCACACTGTCACTCAGTAACCCCTCTCCCCCAGCACCCTGTGTTACTGACTGTATCTCTACTGATGTTAATCCGGCTCCCTCACAGTCACTCAGTAACCCCTCTCCCCCAGCACCCTGTGTTACTGACTGTATCTCTACTGATGTTAATCCAGCTCCCTCACACTGTCACTCAGTAACCCCTCTCCCCCAGCACCCTGTGTTACTGACTGTATCTCTACTGATGTTAATCCAGCTCCCTCACACTGTCACTCAGTAACCCCTCTCCCCCAGCACCCTGTGTTACTGACTGTATCTCTACTGATGTTAATCCAGCTCCCTCACACTGTCACTCAGTAACCCCTCTCCCCCAGCACCCTGTGTTACTGACTGTATCTCTACTGATGTTAATCCAGCTCCCTCACACTGTCACTCAGTAACCCTCTCCCCCCAGCACCCTGTGTTACTGACTGTATCTGTACCGATGTTAATCCAGCTCCCTCACACTGTCACTCAGTAACCCCTCTCCCCCAGCACCCTGTGTTACTGACTGTATCTGTACTGATGTTAATCCAGCTCCCTCACACTGTCACTCAGTAACCCCTCTCCCCCAGCACCGTGTTACTGACTGTATCTCTACTGATGTTAATCCAGCTCCCTCACACTGTCACTCAGTAACATCCTCTGTCTCATTTGTTTAATAGGTTGGCTTTTTTAAACGATCATATAAGGATCGAATTGATGAGGACCAAACTGCAGTACAGGCTGAACCTCAATGCACGACCCCTTTGAACTGTGAACCCGGCTCTGAATAACTCTCTGTGAACCCTGGACATCTGGACCCATTGACGAAAATATTTCAGTCGTCGCATCATTGACTCAGATATTGTTCCTGTCAGTTATTGCCCCTTTCGTATTCATTAATTCCCTCGTTCTTTTCACAAGCTTTGGTTCCTGATGCTAATCTTGTGGGATAGACTCTAGACTGTTTGCTGTACTGTGCTGTGTAAATAGACCCTGTAGAGGTTTCCTGCCATGTGTTGTTTAAATAGACTCTGGACTGTTTTCTGCAGTGCGCTGTTTAAATAGACTCCGTAGACTGTTTGCTGCAGTGTGCTGTTTAAATAGACTCTATAGACTGTTTGCTGTAGTGTGCTGTTTAAATAGACTCTGTAGACTGTTTGCTGCAGTGTGCTGTTTAAACAGACTCTGTAGACTGTTTTCTGCAGTGTGCTGGTTAAATAGACTCTGTAGACTGTTTGCTGCAGTGTGCTGTTTAAACAGACTGTAGACTGTTTTCTGCAGTGTGCTGTTTAAATATATTCATCATCCCCACCCTCCCTCATCTACCTTCACCCTCATCACCTTCCCCCTCATGATTTCCTCCCACTCCCTATTCCCACTCATCATCCCCTCCCCCATCATCCCCTCACCTTTCCCATTCTCCCTCACCATCCCTCTCCCTCCCCAGTGAATGGGAAGAATGTGCAGGCGGGGAGAATGTTTTAAAAATTCATTTATGACCATTATTTATTGCCCATCCCTAGATACCCTTCAGAAGGTGGTGGGTGAGCTGCCTTTTTGAACCGCTGCAGTCCTTGACATGTAGGTACACCCGCTGTGCTGTTAGGGAGGGAGCTCCAGGATTTTGACCCAGCGACAGTGAAGGAACGGCCGATATATTTCCCAGTCAGGGGTGGCGGGGTGGGGTGGGGGGACTTGCAGGCGGTGGGTGTTCCCCGTGCCTCTGCTGCCCCCTTGTCCCTCTCGGTGGGAGAGGTGGTGGGTTTGGAAGGTGCTGTCGAAGGACCCTCGGCGAGTGGCTGCCGTGCATCTTGTAGACGGGACACACGGCTGCCGCTGTGCGTCGGTGGGGGAGGGAGCGGATGTGGAAGGTGGGGGTTAGCGTGTCGATCGAGCGGGAGCTGCTTTGTCCTGGATGGTGTCGAGCTTCTCGAGTGTTGTTGGGAGCCGCACCCATCCAGGCAAGTGGAGAGGGTCCCATCACACTCCTGACTTGTGTCCTTGTAGATGGTGGACAGGCTTTGGGGGGAGTCAGGAGGTGAGTTACTCTCCGCAGGATTCCCAGCCTCTGACCTGCTCTGGGAGCCGCAGTATTTATATGGCTGGGTCCAGTTCAGTTTCTGATCAATGGGAACCCCCAGGATGTTGAGTGTGGGGGATTCAGCGATGGTAATGCCATTGAACGTCAAGAGGCGGTGGTTAGATCCTCTCTTGTAGGAGATGGCCATTGCCTGGGGCTTGTGTGGTGTGAATGTAACTTGCCGCTTGTCAGCCCCAAGCCTGGATATTGCCCAGGTTTTGCTGCATTCGGACACGGACGGCTTCAGTGTCTGAGGAGTTGTGAATGGTGCTGAACATTGTGCAGTCAGCAGCGAACATCCCCACTTTTGACCTTACAATGGAACTTTAGATCTGATGCATTCGTTGTGGGATCGCTCAGCTCTATCTATGACTTGCTGCTTATGCTGTTTGACACAAGTAGTCCTGTGTTGTAGCTTCACCAGGTTGACACCTCATTTTTCGGTCAGCCTGGCGTTGCTCCTGGCATGCTCTCCTGCTCTCTTCATTGATCCAGGGTCGCTCCCCTGCCTTGGGAGTAATGGTGGAGGAGGGGATATGCCGGGACATTGTTGTGATATCATGGTGTGTTACAACCGACTGTCCACTAGGAGTCTCATTAGTATATAAGTGAATGTGAGAGTCAAGTGACCTCAGACTGACTGAGAGAGGTCGCACCTCATTTCTACAATGTGCCGACGGAGGGAGGGTTGGTTTTGAGAAGAAATCACCGCGCGCTCTTGAAAACCAGAGAGGTCTTTCCCAACACCGTGATGGATGACGAATCTACATCAGAATCCACGTCGGCTGCAGTGTCAGATAGTTTAGCAGTTCCTGAGCATGAAAATGTCATGGAAAAGATTGAATCTACAAGTTCTGAGTAGCAAGGTCAAACTTTGAGAAGATCAGTCAGAAGAAAACCTGATTGACTCAATTTGTAGATTTGTACAAACCATGCTTGCTGTTTTGTGTATATATATATTTGTTAAACTAATTTAAAAATGTTAAAGAAATAAATTAATACTGTTAGACTCACAGGCTAATGATTTCACAAACTATCTTGATAAGGTATGCATTTATTCCTTCAAAGGAAAGGGGATGTGGTGATATTGTGGTTGTGTTGTAATTCTCCCACTGACCACTAGGAGTCTCATCAGTATATAAGTGAATGTCAGAGTCAGGTGATCTCAGACTGACTAGGGAGCTGGGAGAGATGTTGCTTGTGCATAATCATCTGTTGTTTTGTATATATTTGACTCACAGATAATGTTAATAACTCGTTTGTCGCTTTAGCTGCAAGTGTTTTTGCAATATAAATCAAGCCATCCGACAAGAACATTGCAGGAGAGAGGGAGAGAGAGACAGGGTGAGTGAGACAGGGAGAGAAAGATAGGGAGGGAGAGACAAGGAGAGAGGGAGAGAGAGAGAGAGACAGGGAGAGCGATGAATAGAGCGAGGCAGAGATGGAGGGAGACAGGGAGAGGGGAAAGAGGGAGAGGAGGGACAGGGAGAGAGGGAGACAGAGACGGAGAGAGAGTGGTAGGGAGAGGGAGGGAGAGAGAGACACACACAGAGAGACGGGGAGAGAGATGGAGAGAGAGTGAGACAGGGAGGGAGAGAAAGAGACAGGAAGAGGGAGGGAGGGAGGTACAGGAAAAAAGAGATCGAGAAACAGAGAGAGACAGAGACAGGGGAGAGAGAGAAGGTGGGGAGAGAGGGAGAGACAAGGGGAGAGACCGAGACAGGGGGCTAAAAAGATACGAGAGAGACGTGGGGTGGGACTCCCCGTTGGCTAACACTGAATAATTGGGATTGGGTGGAGAATAGGTTCCAATGCTAAAATAGCGGCAGCACCAACTTGACGCCAAATTTTTTTAAAATTTAGATTACGCAATTATTTTTTCCAATTAAGGGGCAATTTAGCGTGGCCAATCCACCTACTCTGCACATCTTTGGGTTGTGGGGGTGAAACCCACGCAAACATGGGGAGAATGTGCAAACTCCACACGGATAGTGACCCAGAGCAGGGATCGAACCTGGGACCTCGGCGCCATGAGGCAGCAGTGCTAACCACTGTGCCACTGTGCTGCCCGATTTGACGCCAAATTGAGATTCTCCATCACCTCGATAGCGGCATAGACGCGTACTGGAACGCACGTAGAGTAAACGCCACTCGCTTATCATTAGCGGGCCCGACCCCGTATTCACCGCGGCCTTCGTGATTCTCCAGCTCCGATTGGCCGGGTTACCGACGCCATGGTTCACTTGTGCTTTTAAAGATTGTGAAACCGGCTCCCTGGCTGTTGCTGAGGGAGAGAGCGGGTACAGAAAGTGTCCAACATCACCATGGTGGGTATTATGTTTCAACCCCTGGTACCATGTTATATATCACCTTTGGTGGTAATGTGTCGTGTTCTTTGTCTTTTGTTCCAGAATATTCCGTTGAGTTGATGGCAAAGAATCCACCGATCTTTAGATTGAAATAAAACTAATTTATTGTATGACGATTAATTAAATAAAGTTTGCACACACTGCTGAGCTATAGTCAATAATAAAGTAATGTTGAATCTGTCTAGCAGTAATCAGTAATCTAACCAGTCACTTATAATAACCTGGTGTAACTCTCTCTAACCTAATCTTCTCCTCGTGCCGTTCCCAGCGTTCCTCCCTCACTAACCAATAATCTAACCAGTCACTAATAATAACCTGGTGTAACTCTCTCTACCCTAATCTTCTCCTCGTGCCGTTCCCAGCGTTCCTCCCTCACTAACACTACCCGGGCTTCCCTGAGGTCAGATTTATATACTGAAATGGTGGTGCCCTCTAGTGTTTGGATTACACAGAGATGTAATAATTAACCCTTCACTAACCTGTCTATACAGAGACAGCGGGAGAGAGAGAGAGACAGACAGGGGAGAGAGAGAGACAGACAGGGGAGAGAGAGAGACAGGGGAGAAAGAGAGACAGGGGGAGACAGAGAGAGAGACAGACAGGGGAGAGAGAGAGACAGTGGAGAAAGAGAGACGGGGGAGAGAGACAGAGAAACAGAGAGAGAGATGGGGAGAGAGAGAGACAGGGAAAGAGAGCGAGAGAGACAGAGAGAAAGAGAGGGACAGGGGGAGACTGAAAGAGAGACAGAGAATGTGATAGAGAGAGAGACAGAGACAGAGAGAGAGAGAGACAGAGAGAGAGACACAGAGACACAGGGAGACAGACAGAGACAAAGAGAGAGAGACAGAAAGAAAGAGATAGACGGAGAGAGAGACAGAGAGATGTGGTTTTCTATGTATTAGTTTTGTAGTGGATACAAAGATCACCAAAAGCTAAGTGAAATAAACAAAGCTAAAATTTATTACCCTACTTATTGTACAGTTCGATCACGAATCCTAAAAAAACAATATTCTAGTGAAACTGCAATATCCACTATACTAACTAGTGTGTCCTGCACACTATCTTAAATTGTTCTCTGCTCGACTCCTATTCTCTTCAGCCTCCTCTCGCCTTCTCTAAACTCTCCCAGGAGTCAGAGATGCATTCCTTTATATAGGTCTGCTCCCCCACTCCATCTAGTGGTCAGTTAGCGTATTACTCGGGTATCTGTTATTCTATATATAAACTACCCCAATCCCCTCGATTAGATTCCAGTCTGTAACTCACTCCCGGGTATCTGTTATTCTATATATAAACCACCCTGAACCCCTCGATTAGATTCCAGTCTGTAACTCACTCCTGGGTATCTGTTATTCTCTATATAAACCACCCCGAACCCCTCGATTAGATTCCAGTCTGTAACTCACTCCCGGGATCTGTTATTCTATATATAAACCACCCTGAACCCCTCGATTAGATTCCAGTCTGTAACTCACTCCCGGGTATCTGTTATTCTGTATATAAACCACCCCGAACCCCTCGATTAGATTCCAGTCTGTAACTCACTCCCGGGTATCTGTTATTCTATATATAAACCACCCCGAACCCCTCGATTAGATTCCAGTCTGTAACTCACTCCCGGGTATCTGATATTCCGTCTGTTAACCGCTGCGATACCTTTGCGAACTGCTGGATTGTGTCATCCATGGCAATAGTGGGTTGCTCGTGGAGATAGTTGACAACAACATAATAGAGGTTGAGAGTGGCCATCTTCACTGTTCCGAGGAGCAAGGTCTTTTTTGATGCTGTGTTCTGGATATGGGTCCACTGTGCGTCCTGTGGAGGGAGAGGGGAAGAAGGTGAGAATGGCTCGGAGGAGAGGTGCAAATCCCACCTGTCCCACACACCATTGGTGTTTTCCTCCAGCCCTGAAACCCTGCTCTTGGAGGGCTGGCCTCATTGCCAAGGCAACCTGGCTGGGCCTTGCACCTCCTCGCTCCCTCCGCCCTCCCTCTCCCCACTGGACACCCCGTCGTGAAGGAGTGCAGGAGGGAGTGAAGCACTTTCGATGGAGTGTGGAGGCGGAGGGGTCTTCAAGGAAGTGTGGCGGATGAGGGACTCACGAGGGTTCATGGGGTGGAGAGGATTCGAGGGAGTGAGGAGCACTCGAGGAGAGTTTGTGGGTGAACTAGGGAGTGAGGAGATTTTGAGACGGTGTCGAGGAGGGGACGGAGGGAGTGGAGGTTTTGAGGTGGATTTGAGCGGAGGGTTCAATGGAGTGGTGGTCTCAGAGAGAGTCTGAGGGAGTGTTCAAGGCGATCCGAGGGAGTGCAGAAGGTCTGAAAGAGTCGGAGGGAATTTATGGGGGGGAGGGGTGTGATGGAGTCCGACGGAGTGTGAACATTTTGAGGCGGATATGAGGGAGTCCAAGAGAGTGAGGAGGTTTAGAGGAGGTTTTGAGGGTGTCTGAGGGAATGTAGCGGTCCAGAGATAGTTCCAAGGCAGAGGGGGGGTTTGAGGAGGTTTTAAGGGATGAGGAGATTTTAAGGAGCGTGCGGAGGGTTAAAGGGTGACGAGAGGTCAAAGGGTTCTGAGGGAGTGAGTGGTGCTTGAGGGAGGGTCTGAAGGAGTGAGTAGGGTTCGAGGGAGGGTCGGAGGGAGTCGGTAGAGTCCGAGGGAAGGATGAGGGGTTGGGTTAGTTGGAGTGAGGAGGGCTTGAGGGGCTCTGAGGGAGTGAGGAGGGGTCGTGGGAGGGTCTGAGGGTTTGAGGAGGGTCTAAGGGAGTGAGGAGGGAGTGAGGTGGGTCTGAGGGTGTGAGGAGGGGTTGTGGAGGGTCTGAGGGTTTGAGGAGGGTCTGAGGGAGTGAGGAGGGAGTGAGGTGGGTCTGAGGGAGTGAGGAAGGAGTGAGGTGGGTCTGAGGGTGTGAGGAGGGGTTGTGGAGGGTCTGAGGGAGTGAGGAGGGAGTGAGGTGGGTCTGAGGATGTGAGGAGGAGTTGTGGGGTCTGAGGGAGTGAGGTGGGTTTGAAGGTGTGAGGAAGGGTGGGAGGGTCTGACAGAGTGAGATTGGGTTGAGGTGTCCGATGGAGTGAAAATGAAAAATGAAATGAAATGAAAATCAAAATCGCTTGTTGTCATGAGGATGCTTCAAATGAAGTAACTGTGAAAAGCCCCTAGTCGCCACATTCCGGCGCCTGTTCGGGGAGGCTGTTACGGGAATCGAACCGTGCTGCTGGCTTGTTTGGTCTGCTTTCAAAGCCAGCGATTTAGCCCAGTGTGCTAAACCAGCCCCTGGTGAGGGGGAGTGAAGAGGGTCTGAGTGAGGAGGGGTGGAGGGAGTGAGATAACGTTGTGGGTTCTGAGGGTATACGGAGGGGTGAGTGGGGTGGAGGAGGGGTTGAGGGGTATGAGGAGGGGATAATCCGGTAAACTTTCGAAGCGTGGGAGCGAGTTTCCCGCTGCACGGCCCAGCGACGCCGGCTACGCTATTCGACATTAATTGGTCCACCCAGCAAGGCCCCACGGGCTTCTCGCCCTGAATGCCGGCTCGCTAGCTGATTCCCTGGGACCGCACCAGCTCCCCCCCCCCCGCCAACAAGGTCGAGCAGCAGGGAAGCTGCACTTGCTCTGCCGACCCCAGCCAGCTCGCAACAATGGGGCCCTAGAGACCGGCCCCAGGATTCCGGGGCGCTGACCTGGGGAGGCTCCTGGACCCGTCCACTGAGGTAGTATGGGCCGAGGTTAGAAACAGGAAAGGAGAGGTCACCCTGTTCGAGGTTTTCGATAGGCCTCTGAAAAGTTCCAGATAGAACATAGAACAGTACAGCACAGAACAGGCCCTTCGGCCCTCGATGTTGTGCCGAGCAATGATCACCCTACTCAAACCCACGTATTCACCCTATACCCGTAACCCAACAACCCCCCCCCCCCTTAACCTTACTTTTTAGGACACTACGGGCAATTTAGCATGACCAATCCACCTAACCCGCACATCTTTGGACTGTGGGAGGAAACCGGAGCACCCGGAGGAAACCCACGCAGACACGGGGAGGACGTGCAGACTCCGCACAGACAGTGACCCAGCCGGGAATCGAACCTGGGACCCTGGAGCTGTGAAGCATTTATGCTAACTACCATGCTACCGTGCTGCCCTCATGTAGATGTAGATGTAGAGGAAAGGATTGCAAAGATGATTCTGGATAGGAGAGAAAGTAACAGGGTAGTTGTTATGGAGGACTTTAACTTTCCAAATATTGACTGGAAACGCTATAGATCGAGTACTTTAGATGGGTCCGTTTTTGTCCAATGTGTGTAGGAGGGTTTCCTGATGCAGTATGTAGATAGGCCAATGAGAGGCGAGGCCATATTGGATTTGGTACTGGGTAATGAACCAGGACAGTTGTTAGATTTGGAGGTAGTGAGCACTTTGGTGATCGTGACCACAATCCGCTTACGTTTACTTTAGCGATGGAAAGGGATAGGTATACACCACAGGGCAAGAGTTCTATCTGGGGGAAAGGCAATTATGATGCGATGAGGCAAGACTTAGGATGCATCGGCTGGAGAGGAAAACTGCAGGGGATGGGCACAATGGAAAAGTGGAGCATGTTCAAGGAACAGCTACTGCGTGTCCTTGATAAGTATGTACCTGTCAGGCAGGGAGGAAGTGGTCGAGCAAGGGAACCGTGGTTTACTAAAGTAGTTGAATCACTTGTCAAAAGGAAGAAGGAGGCTTATGTAAAGATGAGACTTGAAGGTCCAGTTAGGGCGCTCGAGAGTTACAAGTTAGCTAGGAAGGCTCTAAAGAGAGAGCTAAGAAGAGCCAAGCGAGGACATGAGAAGTCTTTGGCAGGTAGGATCAAGGATAACCTTAAAGCTTTCTATAGGTATGTCAGGAATAAAAGAATGACTAGGGTAAGAGTAGGGCCAGTCAAGGGCAGTAGTGGGAAGTTGTGCGTGGAGTCCGAGGAGATAGGAGAGGTGCTAAATCAATATTTTTCGTCAGTATTCACACAGGAACAAGACAATGTTGTTGAGGAGAATACTGAGATTCAGGCTACTAGACTAGAAGGGCTTGAGGTTCATAAGGAGGAGGTGTTAGCAATTCTGGAAAGTGTGAAAATAGATAAGTCCCCAGGGCCGGATGGGAATTATCCTAGGATTCTCTGGGAAGCTAGGGAGGAGATTGCTGAGCCTTTGGCTTTGATCTTTATGTTGTCATTGTCTACAGGAATAGTGCCAGAAGACTGGAGGGTAGCAAATGTTGTCCCCTTGTTCAAGAAGGGGAGTAGAGATAACCCCGGTAACTATAGACCAATGAGCCTTACTTCTGTTGTGGGCAAAGTCTTGGAAAGGTTTAAAAGAGATAGGATTTATAATAATCTAGAAAGGAATAATTTGATTAGAGATATTCAACACGGTTTTGTAAAGGGTAGGTCGTGCCTCACAAACCTTTTGAGTTCTTTGAGAAGGTCACCAAACAGGTGGATGAGGGTAAAGTAGTTGATGTGGTGTATATGGATTTCAGTAAAGCGTTTGATAAGGTTCCCCACGGTAGGCTATTGCAGAAAATACGGAGGCATGGGGTTCATGGTGATTTAGCAGTTTGGATCAGAAATTGGCTAGTTGATAGAGGACAAAGGGTGGTGGTTGATGGGAAATGTTCTGATTGGTGTCCAGTTACTAGTGGTGTACCACAAGGATCTGTTTTGGGGCCGCTGCTGTTTGTCATTTTTATAAATGACCTGGAGGAGGGCGTAGAAGCATGGGTGAGTAAATTTGCAGATGACACTAAAGTCGATGGAGTTGTGGACAGTGCGGAAGGATGTTACAAGTTACAGAGGGACATAGATAAGCTGCAGAGCTGGGCTGACAGGTGGCAAATGGAGTTTAATGCAGAAAAATGTGAGGTGATTCATTTTGGAAGGAGTAACAGGAATGCAGAGTACTGGGCTAATGGTGGATGAGCAGAGGGATCTCGGTGTCCATGTACATAGATCCCTGAAAGTTGCCACCAAGGTTGATAGGGTTGTTAAGAAGGCGTACGGTGTGTTAGCTTTTATTGGTAGAGGGATTGAGTTTCGGAGGCATGAGGTCATGTTGCAGTTGTACAAAACTCTGGTGCGGCCGCATTTGGAGTATTGCGTGCAATTCTGGTCGCCGCATTATAGGAAGGATGTGGAAGCATTGGAAAGGGTGCAGAGGAGATTTACCAGGATGTTGCCTGGTATGGAGGGAAGATCTTATGAGGAAAGGTTGAGGGACTTAAGACTGTTTTCGTTAGAGAAAAGAAGGTTAAGAAGTGACTTAATTGAGGCATACAAGATGATCAGAGGATTAGATAGGGTGGACAGTGAGAGCCTTTTTCCTCGGATGGTGATGTCCAGCATGAGAGGACATAACTTTAAATTGAGGGGTGATAGATATAGGACAGATGTCAGAAGTAGGTTCTTTGCTCAGAGAGCAGTAAGGGTGTGGAATGCCCTAAGGGAATAGTGTAGATGGGCTTTAGAGGGGTTTCACAGGTCGGCACAACAGCGAGGGCCGAAGGGCCTGTACTGCGCTGTAATGTTCTATGTTCTATGGCGGACAGGAGGGGGTCCCAGAGGGGGAGCCACAAGGCAGCAAGGCTGCCTGGGACGGAGTGATGGCAGCTACCGGGACGTGCGACACAGCCTTAATGACGTCAGCCACATTTCCCGACGGTCAGCCTGTTTCGTTTTCCCTGAGCTCCACGTATCCGCTCTCTGCCTCTTCACTGGCTTTGCGCAAATTAATCACGTCTTCTAGCGGTAAAATCGGTCTTCATTCATTCCCAAAACAACTTGATCACGCAGCATTGAATCAGCAGCGGAGGAGAGCTTACAGGACTGCGCTCTTAACTATAAAGCAGTCATGAAAGAATACCAACTCGCTTTTCAGTTGCCCCCTTTCTGTGAACATGTGACGCTCGTAGGTCTCGTTCACCTGCTTCTTCTAGCGAGCATCAAATTTCTGCAGCACGGTGTTATATTTCGTTTTACCCTCATCCTCGGCAAATTTAAAGGAGTTATGAAGCTCTAATGCTTGCGTTCCACCCAAATTGACAAGAAGCGCTATTTGTCTCTGATCGGAACGCATTTTCTAGGGCGGAGGCGGAAAGGAAAACTTCAAACTGCTGTTTACAGAATGCCCAGTCTTTGCATCGTTGACCGTTTGTTCCGTTTTGTCTTCTGTGTACATTTTCTGATTGTCGTAGTGACGTGATCGTGTGCTTCAATCTTCTTGAAGGTAATCTGCCTAATCTCACTGTTTATTATTTGTACAAATACACTCCTGGTACCATGTGGTGTTCTTTGTGTTGCTAAATTCAGGATTGTTCGCATCGTGTTCACAAAGACCACAAAATTGCTTTAAATTGAACAAAGCTATAAACACTATTAATTTGGCTTCGATACTTACTGCAAGATAACACACAGTTGATAATAAACATATCATCTAAACTCATCTACTACTAATCACGACACTATAACATTCACTATGACCTGCTCTCACTCACACTGGGCGCAATTCTCCTAACGGGAGACTGAGTGCCGACGCCGGAGTGAAACCCGGAGTGTTTCACTCCGGCATCGGCGGCCGATCCTCGCCCCCTATTCTCCCACCCCCGGGTGGCTCGGAGCGGCGTTGCGAGAAACTCGGCCGCTGGGCCTTGACCCTTGCGTCAAAGCGGCGCATCGAGAATGGCGCGGCCGGCGGCGCCTAAGTGACGTCAGCCGCGCATGCGCAGGTTGGCCGGCTCCAACCCGCGCATGCACGGTTGCCGTCTTCCCCTCCGCTGCCCCGCAAGACGTGGCCACTTGATCTTGCGGGGCGGCGGAGGGGAAAGAGTGCGTCTCTTAGAGACGCCGGCCTGACGATCAGTGGGCACCGATCGCGGGCAAGTCACCTCACGCGCACGCCGGTGTTGCTCGATCCTCTCTCCGCCCCCCCACAGACTTACCTGTCGCGCGATGTTCACGCCAGCTGCGACCAGGTGTGGTTGATGCCGGCGTGAACCCGTGGGGGTCGTCAGGCCGCTCGGCCCATCCGGGCCGGAGAATCGCCAGGAAAAACGGCGAGCGGCGATTCTCCGAGAGACATGTCGTGTAACGAGACACGCCATTTTGGGGGAGGGGGCGGGAGAATCGCGGGGGGTGCCAGGGCAGCGTGTCGTGATTCACCCGGCCCTCCCACGATTCTCCCACCCGGCGATGGGAGCGGAGAATCGCGCCCACTATCTTTCCTTCTGAACTCTCGCTATCTCTTTCACTTCTCTCCCCACAAGGCTTTGCATCAATGTCTCATATACTTGTAACTCTAGCTCACCCTAGTGGTTGATCTAGGCATTTCATTAACCATTGCAGTTTTTACATTTATGGTAATCTCATATCTCTGTCTCCCTTTCTGTCTCTCTCTGTCAATTTCCCTCTCTGCCGCTCTACCTCTGTGTCTGTGTCTCTCCCTCTGTCTCTCCCACTCTTTATCACTCTCTATCTCTTTCTCTCTGTCTCCCTCTGACTCTCTCTCCCCTTCTGTCTGCATGTCACTCTCTCTTTGTCTCTGTCGTTGTCTCTCTCTCTCTCCATCTCTCTATCTCTCTGTCTGTCTCTCTTCTCTCTCTGTCTCTCTCTCTCTCTGCCTCTCTCTCTGTCTCACTGTCTCTCTCTCTGTCACTCTCTCTGTCTCTCTCTCTGTCTCTCTCTCTGTCACTCTCTGTCTCTCTCTCTGTCACTCTCTCTGTCTCTCTTTCTGTCACTCTCTCTCTGTCTCTCTGTGTCACTCTCTGTCTCTCTCTCCCTCTCTCTCTCTCTCTCTGTCTGTCTGTCTCTGTCTCGCTCTGTCTCTCTCTCTCTCTGTCTGCTTCTCTGTCTCTCTCTCTGTCTCTCTCTCTCTGTCTCGCTCTCTGTCTCTCTGTCTCTCTCTCTGTTTGTCTCTCTCTCTGTCTCTCTCTCTCTGTTTGTCTCTCTCTGTCTCTGTCTCTCTCTGTCTCTGTGCCTCTCTCTCTGTGTCTCTCTCTGTCTCTCTCTCTCTGTCTCTCTCTCTCTGTCTCTCTCTCTCTGTCTCTCTCTCTCTGCTCTCTCTCTCTCTGTCTCTGTATCTCTCTCTGTCTCTGTCTCTGTCTCTGTCTCTATCTGTCTCTCTCTCTCTGTCGCTCTCTATCTCTCTCTCTGTCTCTCTCTGCCTCTCTCTGTCTCTTTCTGTCTCTCTCTATCTGTCTCTCTCTATCTGTCTCTCTCTCTGTCTGTCTCTCTGTCTCTCTCTCTCTCTCTGTCTCTCTCTCTCTCTTTCTAACTCTCTCTCTCTCTCTTTCCGTCTCTCTGTCTCTCTCTGTCCCCTCTCTCTTTCTGTCTCTCTGTCTCTCTCTCTCTGTGTCTCTCTCTCTCTGTCTCTCTCTCTCTGTCTCTCTCTCTCTCTGTCTCTCTCTCTCTGTCTCTCTCTCTGTCTCTCTGTCTCTCTCTCTGTTTGTCTCTCTGTCTCTCTCTCTCTCTGTTTGTCTCTCTCTGTCTCTGTCTCTCTGTCTCTGTGCCTCTCTCTCTGTGTCTCTCTCTGTCTCCCTCTCTGTCTCTCTCCCTCTCTCTCTTTCTATCTCTCTCTCTCTTTCTGTCTCTCTGTATCTCTTGGTCCCTCTCTCTTTCTGTCTCTCTATCTGTCTCTCTCTCTCTGTCTCTCTCTCTCTTTCTGTCTCTCTGTCTCTCTCTCTCTCTGTGTCTCTCTCTCTCTCTGTCTCTCTCTCTGTCTCTCTCTCTCTCTGTCTCTCTCTCTCAGTAATGTGAATTCGCTGCTGTTGATATCTGTTCTATCTGACAGTTCCTCAGGCTCTGAGCTGTGTGTGGAGATAGAGGAGGAGAGAGTTTCTCAGCTTCTGTTCTCTGTGACCGGGCCTGAAAGGGAGTTTCCAGCGCTGACTCTCTCTCAGCTCAGTCAGTACAGTCAGAGCGCCGGGCAGGATGAGATATCCACTTTCCCACATACTGCCTGGGTTTTGCGGTGAGTATTCTCAGATAGGGAGAATCAGAAAACTCAGTGTGTATCTTGTGGTCCCTCAGTGAGGAAAAAGTAATTACTGAGGGAAAGAGAGAGAGAGACGAGAGAAAGAGAGAGGGAGAGGGAGATTTACTCTGTATCTAACCCCGAGCTGTACCTGTCCTGGGAGTGTTTGATGGGGACAGTGTAGAGGGAGATTTACTCTGTATCTACCCCGTGCTGTACCTGTCCTGGGAGTGTTTGATGGGGACAGTGTAGAGGGAGATTTATTCTGTATCTAACCCCGTGCTGTACCTGTCCTGGGAGTGTTTGATGGGGACAGTGTAGAGGGAGCTTTACTCTGTATCTAACCCCGTGCTGTACCTGTCCTGGGAGTGTTTGATGGGGACAGTGTAGAGGGAGATTTACTCTATATCTAACCCCGTGCTGTACCTGTCCTGGGAGTGTTTGATGGGGACAGCGTAGAGGGAGCTTTACTCTGTATCTAACCCCGTGCTGTACCTGTCCTGTGTGTGTTTGATGGGGACAGTGTAGAGGGATCTTTACTCTGTATCTAACCCCGTGCTGTACCTGTCCTGGGAGTGTTTGATGGGGACAGTGTAGAGGGATCTTTACTCTGTATCTAACCCCGTGCTGTACCTGTCCTGGGAGTGTTTAATGGGGACAGTGTAGAGGGAGCTTTACTCTGTATCTAACCCCGTGCAGTACCTGTCCTGTGAGTGTTTGATGGCGACAGTATAGAGGGAGCTTTACTCTGTATCTAACCCCGTGCTGTACCTGTCCTGGGAGTGTTTGATTGGGACAGTGTAGAGGGAGCTTTACTCTGTATCTAACCCCGTGCTGTACCTGTCCTGTGTGTGTTTGATGGGGACAGTGTAGAGGGAGCTTTACTCTGTATCTAACCCCGTGCTGTACCTGTCCTGGGAGTGTTTGATGGGGACAGTGTAGAGGGATCTTAACTCTGTATCTAACCCCATGCTGTACCTGTCCTGGGAGTGTTTGATGGGGACAGTGTAGAGGGAGTTTACCATGTATCTAACCCCGTGCGGTACCTGCCCTGGGAGTGTTTGATGGGGACAGTGTAGCGGGAGCTTTACTCTGTATCTAACCCCGTGCTGTACCTGTCCTGGGAGTGTTTGACGGGGACAGTGTAGAGGGAGCTTTACTCTGTATCTAACTCTCTGCTGTAGCTGTCCTGGGAGTGTTTGATGGGGACAGTGTAGAGGGAGCTTTACTCTGTATCTAACCCCATGCTGTACCTGCCCTGGGAGTGTTTGATGGGGACAGTGTAGAGGGAGCTTTACTCTGTATCTAACCCTATGCTGTTCCTGTCTTGGGAATGTTTGATGGGGACAGTGTAGCGGAACATTACTCCGTATCTAACCCTGTGCTGTACCTGTCCTGGGAGTTTTTGATGGGGACAAATTAGAGGGACCTTTACCTGAAGTATATAGTGTCTCACTCTCAATGCAGAATGAATATTTAAACATGGCCTACTCTTTACTCAGAGAGTAGTAAGGGCGTGGAATGCCCTGCTTGCAACAGTAGTGGACTCGCCAACACTAAGGGCATTTAAATCGTCATTGGATAGGCATATGGATGATGAGGCAATAGTGTAGATGGGCTTGAGAGTGGTTTCACAGGTCGGCGCTACATCGTGGGCGCTGTAGTGTTCTATGGTGATAAATCTTCCATTGCATGTTTGTACTGGGTTTCACTGGGCCTGTGACCTGTACCACTGTACCAGGACGAGGCAGGTTTAGCATACTGGGCTAAATCGCTGGCTTTGAAAGCAGACCAAGACAGGCCAGCAGCACGGTTCGATTCCCGTACCAGCCTCCCCGAACAGACGCCGGAATATGGCGACTAGGGGCTTTTCACAGTAACTTCATTTGAAGCCTCCTTGTGACAATGAGCGATTTTCATTATCATTTCACTGGCTGTGGAGATGGTGTTTCTCTGCGTGTTAGTGACGTTGAGGGTGTGAATTCCAGAGCGTAGGCACATCCCAGGGAGCGGAAGCAAGGCTGTCAAAATTGGAGTCATGAAAATGGGGAGATTGCCCGAGGGGTGGCTGGAATGTCAGGAGTGCTGGAAGCTTGGGGGTGTCAGGGCTGGAGGGGGTTCCAGAGATAGGGAGGGGGTCCAGGGTCTGGACGAGGTTATAGAGATAGGGAGTGTTGTAGGGGCTGGAGGAGGCTACAGAGATAGGGTGGGGTGTAGGGGCTGGAGGAGGTTACAGAGATAGGGAGTGGTGTAGGGGACTAAGGAAGTTACAGAGATAGGGAGGGGTGGATGGGCTGGAGTTTACAGGGATAGGGAGGGGTGTAGGGACTGGAGGAGGTTACAGAGATAGGGAGGGTTGAAGGGCTGGAGGAGGTTACAGAGATAGGGAGGGTTGTAGGGGCTGGAGGGGGTTAGAGATAGGGAGGGGGTATAGGGGCTTGAGGGGGTTACAGAGATAGGGAGGGGGTATAGGGGCTGGAGGGGGTTACAGAGATAGGGAGGGGTGTAGGGTCTTGAGGGGGTTACTGAGATAGGGAGGGGTGTCGGGGCTGGCGGGGGTTACAGAGATAAGGAGGGGTTGTAGGGGCTGGAGGAGTTTACAAAGATAGGGAGGGGTGTAGAGTCTGGAGGGGGTTACAGAGATAGGGAGAGGTGTAGGGACTGGATGAGGTTATAGAGATAGGGAGGTTGTAGGGGCTGGAGGGGGTTACAGAGATAGGGAGGGTTGTAGGGACTGGAGGAGGTTACAGAGATAGGGAGGGGATGTAGGGGCTGGAGGGGATTACAGAGATAGGGAGGGATGTAGGTGCTGGAGGGGGTTACAGAGATAGGGAGGGGTGTAGGGAATGGACGAGTTTATAGATATAGGGAGGTTGTAGGGGCTGGAGGAGGCTTCAGAGATAGGGAGGGGTGTAGGTACTGGGCGAGGTTATAGAGATAGGGAGGTTGTAGGGGCTGGACGAGGCTACAGAGATAGGGAGGGGTGTAGGGGTTGGAGGAGGTTACAGAGATAGGGAGGGGTGTTGGGGCTGGAGGAGGTTACAGAGATAGGGAGCGGAGTAGGGGTTGCAGGAGGTTTGAGAGATAGGGAAGGACGTAGGGGCTAGAGGAGGTTACAGAGATAGGGAGGGTTGTAGGGACTGGAGGAGATTGCATAGATAGGGAGGGGTGTATGGTCTGGAGGGGGTTAGTGAGATAGGGAGGGTTGTAGGGGCTGGACGAGGTTACAGAGATAGGGAGGGTTGTCGGGGCTGGAGGAGGTTACAGAGATCGGGAAGGGTATAGGGGTTGGAAGAAGTTGCAGAGATTGGGAGGGGTGTAGGGTCTCGAGGAGGTTACAGAGATAGGGAGTGGTGTAGGGTACTAAGGAAGTTACAGAGATAGGGAGGGGTGGATGGTCTGGAGGTTACAGGGATAGGGAGGGGTGTAGGGGCTGGACGAGGTTACAGAGATAGGGAGAGGTGTAGGGGCTGGAGGAGGTTACAGAGATAGGGAGAGGTGTAGGGGCTGGAGGAGGTTACAGAGATAGCGAGGTCTGTAGGGGCTGAAGCGGTCAGAGAGAGAGGGGTGTAGGTGCTGGAGGAGATTACAGAGATAGGGAGGGGTGTAGGGGACTAAGGAAGTTACAGAGATAGGGAGGGGTGTACGGGCTGGAGGTTACAGGGATAGGGAGTGGTGTAGGGGCTGGATGAGGTTACAGAGATAGGGAGGGGTGTAGGGGATGGAGGACGTTACAGAGATAGGAGGAGTTGTTAGGGATGGAGGATGTAATAGAGATAGGGTTGTAGGGGGATGGAGTAGGTTACAGAGATAGGGAGGGTTGTAGGGACTGGAGGAGGTTACATAGATAGGCAGGGGTGTGGGGGCTGGTGGAGGTTACAGAGATAATGAGGGGTGTAGGGGCTGGAGGAGGTTACAGAGATAAAGAGGGGTGTACGGGATGTTGGTTACAGAGATAGGGAGGGATGTAGGGGCTGGAGGAGGTTACAGAGATAAAGAGGGGTGTAGGGGCTGGAGTAGGTTACCGAGATAGGGAGGGGTGTAGCGACTGGAGGAGGTGACAGAGATAGGGAGGCGTGTAGGGGCTGGAGGAGCTTAAAGAGATAGGGACTGGAGGAGATTACAGAGAGGTTTTAGGAGATTGAGTGGTTGCAGAGATAGGGAGTGGTGTAGGGGCTCGAGGATGTTACAAAGATAAGGAGGTTTGTTGGGGCTGGAAGCGGTTACAAAGAGACGGAGTGGTGTAGGGGGTGGAGGAGGTTACAGAGATAGGGAGGGTTGTAGGGTGATGGAGTAGGTTACAGAGATAGGGAGGGTTGTAGGGTGATGGAGTAGGTTACAGAGATAGGGAGGGTTGTAGGGGGTGGAGGAGGTTACAGAGATAGGGAGGGGTGTAGGGGACTGGAGGAGACTATAGAGATAGGGAGGGGTGTAGGGGTTGGAGGAGGTTACAGAGATAGGGAGGGTTGTAGGGGCTGGAGGAGGTTACTGAGATAGGGAGGGGTGTAGGGGACTGGAGGAGACTATAGAGATAGGGAGGGTTGTAGGGGAGTGAGGAGGTTACAGAGATAGGGAGGGATGTAGGGGCTGGAAGAGGTTACAGAGATAGGGAGGGATGTGTGTGTGGCTGAGAGGAGGTTACAGAGATAGGGAGGGATGTGTGTGAGGGCTGGAGGAGGTTACAGAGATAGGGAGGGATGTGTGTGAGGAAGGGAGGAGGTTACCGAGATAGGGAGGGATGTGTGTGAGGAAGGGAGGAGGTTACCGAGATAGGGAGGGATGTGTGTGTGGGAGGAGGGGGTTACAGAGATAGGGAGGGATGTAGGGGTTGGAGGAGGTTACAGAGATAGGGAGGGATGTGTGTTAGGGCTGGAGGGGGTTACAGAGATAGGGAGG
>NC_052165.1:90946631-91007355 GCF_902713615.1 Scyliorhinus canicula | reverse complement strand
GCTCACTTCTGCTTTTTGGGGGTTTTAGTTTCAGTTTGAAGAAAGTTTGGGTGTGGCTGTGAGCTGCATTGCTGGTGATCACTGCCACAGAGGACTACCTCTTAATCCTTTGGTGAAATCGGAATTGTAAAACGGTCTCAGTATTGAATATAAATCGAATGTGCTTCTGTTGAAGGGTTTGTTAAGTCTTTTTGGATGTGTAAAGGAACAGTTTGCAGGATTGGGTCGTGTATTATTTTCAGGGTTTTTTTTTTATAAATTTAGATTAGCCAATTATTTTTTCCAATTAAGGGGCAATTTAGCGTGGCCAATCCACCTACTCTGCACATTTTTGGGTTGTGGGGGCGAAACCCACGCAGACACGGGGAGAACGTGCAAACTCCACACGGACAGTGACCCAGAGCCGGGATCGAACCTGGGACCTCAGCGCCGTGAGGCGGTTGTGCTAACCACTAGGCCACCGTGCTGCCCTATTTTCAGGGTTAACCTTTGAAGTCAGGGGTGTTAAGAGATCCAATGTTTATTTAAAAGGTCAATTTGAGTTCATGGAATAAACATTGTTTTGTTTTAAAAGCCACGTGTCCATAATTGGAATACTGCACCTGGGGAACAAGCCGTGTGTTTCAAAAGCAACAATCCATTAAAGGTGGGGGTTAGTTGAGCTCCATGATACATTTTGGGGTTCTGAAAACACCTCTCCCATAACACGGGCAACATCCTGGTGAATCAGCTCTTCACCCCCTCTAGTGAGGTGACCGGAACTGCACACAGTACTCCAGATGTGGCCTTACCAACGTTCTGCAGAGCTCCAACCTAACCACTCTGCTGTCATAATCTATGTCGGGACTGATAAAGGGATGTGTCCCATTTGTCTTCATAAACATCCTGTCAGTCTGTCCTCCCGCCATCAGGGATCGGTGGACACGTTCACCGACATCCCTCCAAGCCTCCCAGTGACCTGCCGTTCATCGAGTGTCCCCTCGTTGTGTCAATCCTTCCAAAGTGTGTCATCTCACACTTTCCAGGGATCAATCGCATCGTCCCCTGATCGATTCCCCTCCCACACAATCTCATATACATCACCAACAGCATGGGACCCAGCACCGATCCCTGTGATCAACGCCATTGAAAATGAAAATCGCTTATTGTCGCGAGTAGGCTTCAATGAAGTTACTGTGAAAAGCCCCTAGTCGCCACATTCCGTCGCCTGTCCGGGGAGGCTGGTATGGGAATCGAACCGTGCTGCTTGCCTGCTTGGTCTGCTTTCAAAGCCAGCGATTTAGCCAAGTGAGCTAAACCAGTCCCTTGGACCCCGGCCTCCAGTCACACCAACAGCCTCCTACCCCACCCCACTCAGTCTCCAATCACTGAGACAGTTTGGGATCCAACTTGCCTGGTTACCGTGGAGACCACGTGCTTTCACCCTGCTTCATTAGAATCCCATGTCAAAGGGCAGCGATGAGGAGGAATTTCTTCTTTCAAAGTGCTGGGGCCTTGGAACTCTGGGTTGAGGACTCTGGGTCTGTACTCGTTGAAGTTGGGAAGATTGAGAGGGGATCTTATTGAAACTTACAGGATACTGCGAGGCCTGGATAGTGTGGACGTGGAGAGGATGTTTCCACTTGTAGGAGAAACTAGAACCAGAGGACACTATTGAAGGGAAGGACAGTCGATGGGCCGAATGGCTAAATTCAGCTCCGACACCTTCGGGTTTTACGGCCATGTCTCAGACAAAGTTTGAATGTCGTCACAGATACAGGGTGTGCAGACAACCAGAAGGCATTTACCAGAGTGCCACAGGAGAGTCTTTTGAGGAGATGCAAGCTCAGAGAATGAAGGGGACCTGGGTGGAATGCAAATCGGAATGGGTTGAGTGCACGGAAGCAGGGTTGGGTGGATGGCTATATCTGACGGGGAGGCAGAGAGCGTTGGTTTTCCCACGGGGACAGGCAGAAAAGGGGAACTGTGCGTCACATCACGATGGTAAAAGCAAAGATCCAGCACAGACATGCAGGCCAGAAGGTCCTCATCCTGCATCGTACAGTCCGACATCTGTCAAGACCCCCCCTTGTCTTCGCTCAGCCAGAACCATCTCCCACCCCACTCGCGCCCCGCAGCAACACCAGTGAAACTGACACTCGCACTCAGAACACAGCACAGGCAGCTCAGAGGAGGAAGGAAGTGAATTAAGTTGTCATAGCTTTGAGGGAGCTTTCTTCTGTATCTAACCCCATGCTGTACCTGTCCTGGGAGTGTTTGATGGGGACAGTGTAGAGGGAGCTTTACTCTGTATCTAACCCCGTGCTGTACCTGTCCTGGGAGTGTTTGATGGGGACAGTGTAGAGGGAGCTTTACTCTGTATCTAAGCCCGTGCTGTACCTATCCTGGGAGTGTTTGATGGGGACAATGTAGAGGGAGCTTTACTCTGTATCTAACCCTGTGCTGTACCTGTCCTGGGAGTGTTTGATGGGGACAGTGTGGAAGGAGCTTTACTCTGTATCTAACCCCGTGCTGTACCTGTCCTGGGAGTGTTTGATGGGGACAGTGTAGAGGGAACTTTACTCTGTATCTAACCCCGTGCTGTACCTGTCCTGGGAGGGTTTGATGGGGACAGTGTAGAGGGAGCTTTACTCTGTATCTAACCCCGTGCTGTACCTGCCCTGGGAGCGTTTGATGGGGACAGTGTGGAGGGAGCTTTACTCTGTATCTAACCCCGTGCTGTACCTGTCCTGGAAGTGTTTGATGGGGACAGTGTAGAGGGAGGTTTACTCTGTATCTAACCCCATGCTGTACCTGTCCTGGGAGTGTTTGATGGGGACAGTGTGGAGGGAGCTTTACTCTGTATCTAACACCGTGCTGTACCTGTCCTGGGAGTGTTTGATGGGGACAGTGTGGAGGGAGCTTTTCCCCGTGCTGCTTTTTCTCAGTTTCAATACGGAATAAATGTGTAAATGTAGCGATGATAGCTTCCTCTTTTGTAATTTCGTTCTGCGTTGTACGAATGCCTAGTCCCCTCTCTGGTATAATTGGAAAGTTGTGCAGAATCGGGAGATTCAGCTTGTTCAGAAATATCACAGGAGCAATTCGTCAGCTTTATTAAGTAGAAGTTGGAAATAAATTGTTGACGGCCGCAGGTTTCAATGTCAGGAAGGTGAAAACGAAGTTTGAGCACCCTGCCGGCTGAATTCAATCGGAACTCAGAGAGAGACAAATAGAGAGAGAGGGAGAGAGAGAGAGTAACACAGAGAGAAAGAGATAGAGAGACAGAGAGATAGAGAGAGAGATAGAGAGAGAGTAACAGGGAGAGAGAGAGAGGGAGGCACACAGAGAGAGACAGAGAGAGACAGAGAGAGAGATGGAGAGAGAGATAGAGAGAGAGAGTAACAGGAAGAGAGAGAGAGATAGAGATAGAGAGAGAGAGAGACACACTGACAGAGCGAGAGAGAAATAGAGAGTGACAGAGAGAAAGAGAAAGACAGGGAGAGATAGACAGAGACAGAGTGAGAGAGACAGAGAGATGAGAGAGACAGGGAGAGAGAGACAGAGAGAGATAGAGTGAGACAGGGAGAGACACGGGGGGGGGGGGAGGAGAGACAGAAAAATAGACAGACAGAGAGAGAGAAATGAGACAGGGAGAGAGACAAGGTGAGAGTGATAGACAGAGGGGGACAGAGAGAGAGAGAGAGAGACAGACAGGGAGCGAGAAATAGAGACAGAGAGAGAGAGAGACAGAGAGAGAGAGGAAGAGAGGGAAAGAAAGACAAGGAGCGGGGGAGAGACACAGGGAGAGACAGAGAGAGAGAGAGACAGAGAGAGACAGAGAGAGAGGGAGAGAGAGACAGATAGAGTAAGACAGAGAGAGAAAGACAGAGAGAGAGAGACAGGGTGAGAGAGACAGAGAAATAGAGAGAGAGAGACAGAGAGAGTGGGAGAGGGAGAGAGAGATGTCAGGGTCCCTCCAGTTTATTGCCTTATTTGCTCCTTCATTTGCAGTTTCTTTTATTTTTTGATGTTACATTTTGATGCATGGGATGATTATTGGACGTGTCACTTTAAGGCGAGAAGCCTGGATATTTAATTGCTCAAGAACAATCCAGAAGGCTACAGTGGTTTGGTCAGAATCTGCAGGTAGTCGTCAGAGAGAGATTGGCTGGGACTCGGTTCGATTGATGCGGCTGGTGCCAACGAATTGGCCCAAAGTGCTGTGCTGTGCCCGGTAACAGGCGGTGATTGGATCCTGTTCCACTGGGATAATTTTTAGCCCCATATTCCCAAGGGTTTGCCTTTGGATTCAGTTTTGGTTCTGGTAGCAACGTCAGTCCGGAAGGCTCCTGTGAGGGCTGACACTCTCTCTCTCTTTCCAGAAAGCCTCTGGGTGGTGAGTTTCTGAGACTCAGCGGGCGAGCCACAAACTGAACGCAACGTTTGACGTGAAGCAAGGGGGGGGGGGGGGTTCTCCATAAAAAAGTTGTGACCGATGCATTTCTAAACATATCAAGTACAGAAATGCCGAAGACCATCACGGGCTACAAACCAAAGACTTTAACCTACAGGCTTGCTGTGAAGAAGAGTGGGCTCAAACCATCGTCGGGATCAAACACCGTTTCTTCTCTCCACAAATGATTTTTACCCCTTTTCCACCCTTTTGTGAGGGTCGTGAAGAATCCAGCAGGGGTTTGCAGAGCCAAAAATAAAGCAACTTTATTTACAACAATATGTACGACAGCATCAGCGGTTCTCGACTGCTTCCTCCTCAGTCCAGTACCACAATTTCTCATTGGGGGAGCTCATGGGCGCGATTCTCCCAGCCCTGCGCCGGGCCGGAGAATCGCCGCAACCGCGCCACGCCTCCCCGACGCTGGCTCTCGATTCTCCGAGATGCAGAGGATCGGCGGCAATTGCGCCGGCGCGTTTGGCGCCGCTGTATGCGGCGCGCCCGCCGAATCTCCGGCCCGGATGGGCCGAGCCGCCGCGTGGAAAAAGCAGAGTCCCGCCGACGCCGTCCGCACCTGGTCGCTGCCGGCGGGAACTCTGCGCGAAGGGTCGGGGGTGGGAGGGGGGCCTGTGGGGGTGAGGGAGGGGGGCTCCGTCCCCGGGAGGGGGCCTCCGATGGAGTCTTGCCCACGATCGGGGACCACCAATCGGCGGACCGGCCTCTCCCCCTGCCGAGCCTACTTTGTTGCGCGTCCGGACTCTGAGCCCCCGTGTCATGTTGCATCGGGGCCAGAGTGTTTAGTAAGGCCACCGCGCATGCGTGGATTGGTGCATCGCCGCCGTGCATGCACGGGTTGGCACGTCACCTCCGTGCATGCGCAGGTTGGCGCATTACCACTGCACATGCGCGGCTTGGCACCGCCCCCAGTGCACGCCAGGAAGTGAGGATGGAGAGGTGTGAACCACTCCAGTGCCGTGCTGGCCCCCTGTGAGGGGCCACAATCGCTACGGCCTGCGCCCATTTTGCTCTAATCGCTCCATATATTTCTCAAGGAATAGGGGCTAACCAATTAGAACATAGAACAGTACAGCACAGAACAGGCCCTTCGGTCCTCGATGTTGTGCCGAGCAATGATCACCCTACTCAAGCCCACGTAGCCACCCTATACCCGTAACCCAACAACCCCCATTAACCTTATTTATTAGGACACTAAGGGCAATTTATCATGGCCAATCCACCTAACCCGCACATCTTTGGACTGTGGGAGGATACCGGAGCACCCGGAGGAAACCCACGCACACACGGGGATAATGTACAGACTCCGCACAGACAGTGACCCAGCCGGGAATCGAACCTGGGACCCTGGAGCTGTGAAGCATTTATGCTAACCACCATGCTACCGTGCTGCCCATTCAATAGGACCTATGCAGGCTATAACACACCCTTCAGTGTTTGTCTGACGTGAGTGTGTGTGTAGAGGGCAGGGTGCAAGTTAAAGTGGACGGTACATTAGCTTGTTATTAACCAGCTGTATTTACTGCATATTTCATTCTAGTTCTTACGATAAATAAACATTAATAGTGTTTACAGTTACAAACCTGGTGACTGTAATTATTGGAGGGCCGTTGGCCAAAGACTTAGGATATTTTCATAAGAAATACTGGTTAATTCACCTGTGTTGGGCCTTTGTGCACTGTGGGGCTGGAATTGACAGCGCACTCGACCAGGGTGTCGCAATAACAAAGAGAGAAAGAGGCAGAGAGATGGAGAATGAGAGAGAGAGCAGATAAAGGGAGGGATAGAGACAGAGAGGGAGACTGAAAGAGAGATAGAGAGGGGCAGAGAAAGAGTGACAGAGAGTGAGACAGAGAGAGACAGAGACAGAGAGAGACAGAACGAGAGAGAGACACAGAGTGAGAGGTAGAGAGAGGGAGACAGAGATAGACAGAGAGAGACAGAATGCGAGAGAGACAGAGTGAGCGGTAGAGAGAGTGAGACAGAGATAGAGAGAGAGTGACAGAGAGTGAGACAGAGAGAGGCATAGACAGAGAGAGATAGAATGCGAGAGAGGCAGAGTGAAAGCGAGAGCGAGACGGACAGAGATAGAGAGAGAGTAAGAGAAAGCGAGAGAGGTGGAGAAATAGAGAGAGAGGTGGAGAGATAGAGAGAGAGCTGGAGAGATAGAGAGAGAGGTGGAGAGATAGAGAGAGAGGGTGATAGATAGAGAGAGAGGTGGAGAGATAGGAGAGAGGTGGAGAGATAGAGAGGTGGAGAGATAGAGAGGTGGAGAGATAGAGAGGTGGAGAGATAGAGAGGTGGAGAGATAGAGAGGTGGAGAGATAGAGAGGTGGAGAGATAGAGAGGTGGAGAGATAGAGAGGTGGAGAGATAGAGAGGTGGAGAGATAGAGAGGTGGAGAGATAGAGAGGTGGAGAGATAGAGAGGTGGAGAGATAGAGAGGTGGAGAGATAGAGAGGTGGAGAGGACTAGGGCCAGAATTCCAGGGATTAGGGCGCTCAGTTAGGTGGAGGCATGGCCGCAAATGGTGGAGCGTGCGCATCGGAGAACACTCAACATGCAGATATTGGAGGAGTGTAGAGATCTCAGAGAGTTGTGGAGGTTACAGAGATAGGGAGGGTTGTAGGGGACTGGAGGAGGTTACAGAGATAGGGAGGGTTGCAGGGGACCGGAGGAGGTTACAGAGATAGGGAGGGTTGTAGGAGCTGGAGGCGGTTACAGAGACAGGGAGGGTTATAGGGGCTGGAGGAGGTTACAGAGATTGAAGGTTGTAGGGACTGGAGGAGGTTACAGAGATATGGAGGGTTGTAGGGGCTGGAGGAGGTTACAGAGATAGGGAGGGTTATAGGGGCTGGAGGAGGTTACAGAGATAGGGAGGGTTGTAGGGGCTGGAGGAGGTTACAGAGATAGGGAGAGTTATAGGGGACTGGAGGAGGTTACAGAGATTGAAGGTTCTAGGGGCTGGAGGTTACAGAGATAGGGAGGGATATGGGGGAGGAGGAGGTTACAGCAATAGGGAGGGTTGTAGGGGCTGGAGGAGATTATAGAGATGGAGGGTTGCACAGGGCTGGAGGAGGTTACAGAGATAGGGAGGGTTGTAGGGGTTGGAGGTGGTTACAGAGATAGGGAGGGTTGTAGGGGCTGGAGGAGGTTACAGAGATAGGGAGGGTTGAAGCGGCTGGAGGTTACAGAGATAGGGAGGGGTGAAGGGGCTCGAGAAGGTTAAAACGATAGGGAGGGTTGTAGCGGCTGAAGGTGGTTACAGAGCTAGGGAGGGGGTGTAAGGGCTGTAGGAGGTTATAGAGATAGTGGGCTGGTGGAGGTTACAGAGATGGGGGGTGTGATAGGGGCTGGTGGAGGTTACAGAGATAGGGAGGGTGATAGTGGCTGGTGGAGGTTACAAAGATAGGGAGGGTGATAGTGGCTGGTGGAGGTTACAAAGATATGGAGAGATGTAGGGGCTGGAGGAGGGTTGTCGGGGCAGGAGGAGGTTACAGAGGTAGGGAGGGGTGTAGGGGCTGGAGGAGGTTACAGAGATAGGGAGGGGTGTAGGGGCTGCAAGAGGTTACAAAGATCGGGAGGGTTGTAGGGACTGGAGGTGTTTACAGATATAGGGAGGGTTGTAGGGGCTGGAGGAGCTTACAGAGATGGGGAGGGCTGTAGGGGCTGGAGGAGGTTACAGTGATAGGGAGGGTTGTAGGGACTGGAGGAGGTTACAGAGATAGGGACGGTTGTAGTGGAGGGAGGAGGTTACAGCGATAGGGAGGGTTGTGGGGGCTGGAGGAGGTTACAGAGATCGGGAGGGCTGTAGGGGCTGGAGGAGGTTACAGTTGTAGGGAGGGTTGTAGGGACTGGAGGTGTTTACAGAGATAGGGAGGGTTGTAGGGACTGGAGGAGGCTACAGAGATAGGGAGGGTTGTAGGGGCTGGAGGAAGTTACAGAGATAGGGACGGTTGTAGGGGAGGGAGGAGGTTACAGAGATAGGGAGGGTTGTAGGGGGCTGGAGGGGGTTACAGAAATAGGGAGAGCTGTAGGGGCTGGAGGAGGTTACAGTTGTAGGGAGGGTTGTAGGGACTGGAGGTGTTTACAGAGATAGGGAGTGTTGTAGGGGCTGGAGGAGGCTACAGAGATAGGGAGGGTTGTAGGGGCTGGAGGAGGTTACAGAGATAGGGACGGTTGTAGGGGAGGGAGGACGTTACAGAGATAGGGAGGGTTGTAGGGGGCTGGAGGATGTTACAGAGATGGGGAGGGTTGTATGGGCTGGAGGAGGTTACAGAGTTATGGAGGAATGTAGGGGCTGGAGGAGGTTACAGAGATAGGGAGGGGTGTAGGGGCTGGAGGAGGTTACAGAGATAGGGAGGGTTGTAGGCGCTCGAGTAGGTTCCAGAGATTGGGTGGGGTGTAGGGGCTGGAGAAGGTTACAGAGATGGGAGGGGCGTAGGGACTGGAGGAGGTGAAAGAGATAGGGAGGGTTGTTGGGGCTGGAGGAGGTTACAGAGATAGTGAGAGTTGTAGGGACTGTGGGAGATTACAGAGACAGGACGGGTTGTGGGGTCTGGAGGAGGTTAGACTTATGGAGGAATGTAGGGGGTGGAGGAGGTTACAGAGATAGGGAGGATTGCAGGGGCTGGGGAATGTTTCAGAGATAGGGAGGGTTGTAGGGACTGGAGGAGGGTTTTAGGGGCTGGTGGAGATTACAGGGATAGGGAGGGTTGTTGTGGCTGGCGGAGGTTACAGAGATAGGGAAGGTTGTAGGGGCTGGAGGAGGTTACAGAGATAGGGAGTGTTGTAGGGGCTGGAGGAGGCTACAGAGATAGGGACGGTTGTAGGGGAGGGAGGAGGTTGCAGAGATAGGGAGGGTTGTATGGGCTGGAGGAGGTTACAGAGCTCGAGGTGTTTTAGGGGCTGGAGGAGGTTACAGAGATAGGGAGGTTTGTAGGGGCTGGCGGATATTACTGAGATAGGAAGGGTTGTCGGGTCTGGAGGAGATTACAGAGATAGGGACGGTTTTAGGGCTGGAGGAGGTTACAGAGATAGGGAGCGGTGTAGGGGCTGGAGGAGGTTACAGAGATAGGGAGAGGTGTAGCGGCTGGAGGAGGTTACAGAGATAGGGAGAGGTGTAGCGGCTGGAGGAGGTTACAGAGATAGGGAGGGCTGTAGGGCCTGGAGGAGGTTACAGAGATAGGGAGGGTTGTAGGGACTGGAGGAGGTTACAGACATAGGGAGAGATGTAGGGGCTGGAGGAGGTTACAGAGATAGGGAGGGTTGTTGGTGCTCGAGTAGGTTACAGAGAGAGGGAGGGTTGTAGGGGCTGGAGAAGGTTACAGACATGGGGAGGGGTGTAGGGACTGGAGAAGGTTACAGACATGGGGAGGGGTGTAGGGACTGGAGGAGGTTACAGAGTTATGGAGGAATGTAGGGGGTGGAACAGGTTACAGAGATAGGGAGTATTGCAGGGGCTGGGGAATGTTTCAGAGATAGGGAGGGTTGTAGGGACTGGAGGAGGTTACAGACATAGGGAGAGATGTAGGGGCTGGAGGTGGTTACAGAGATAGGGAGATTGTAGGTGCTGGAGGATGTTACATAGGGAGGTATGTAGGCACTCAAGGAGGTTACAGAGATAGGGAGGGTTGTCGGGACTGGAAGAGGTTACAGAGTTATGGAGGAATGTAGGGGCTGGAGGAAGTTACAGAGATAGGGAGGGGTGTAGGCGCTCGAGTAGGTTACAGAGATAGGGTGGGTTGTAGGGGCTGGAGAAGGTTACAGAGATGGGGAGGGGTGTAGGGACTGGAGGAGGTTACAGAGTTATGGAGGAATGTAGGGGCTGGAGGAGGTTACAGAGATAGGGAGGGGTGTAGGGGCTGGAGAAGGTTACAGAGATGGGGAGGTGTGTCGGGACTGGAGGAGGTTACAGAGATAGGGAGGGTTGTAGGGGCTGGAGGAGGTTACAAAGATAGGGGAGGGTTGTAGGTGCTGGAGGATGTTACATTGGGAGGTATGTAGGGACTGGAAGAGGTTACAGAGTTATGGAGGAATGTAGGGGCTGGAGGAGATTACAGAGATAGGGAGGTGTGTAGGGGCTGGAGGAGGTTACAGAGATAGGGAGGGTTGCAGGGGACCGGAGGAGGTTACAGAGATAGGGAGGGTTGTAGGAGCTGGAGGAGGCTACAGAGATAGGGAGGGTTGTAGGGGCTGGAGGAGGTTACAGAGATAGGGACGGTTGTAGGGGAGGGAGGACGTTACAGAGATAGGGAGGGTTGTAGGGGGCTGGAGGATGTTACAGAGATAGGGAGGGTTGTATGGGCTGGAGGAGGTTACAGAGATAGTGAGGGTGATAGGGGCTGGAAGAGGTTACAGAGATAGGGAGGGTTGTAGGGACTGGAGGAGGTTACAGAGTTATGGAGGAATGTAGGGGGTGGAGGAGGTTACAGAGATAGGGAGGATTGCAGGGGCTGGGGAATGTTTCAGAGATAGGGAGGGTTGTAGGGACTGGAGGAGGGTTTTAGGGGCTGGTGGAGATTACAGGGATAGGGAGGGTTGTTGTGGCTGGCGGAGGTTACAGAGATAGGGAAGGTTGTAGGGGCTGGAGGAGGTTACAGAGATAGGGAGTGTTGTAGGGGCTGGAGGAGGCTACAGAGATAAGGACGGTTGTAGGGGAGGGAGGGAGGTTACAGAGATAGGGAGGGTTGTATGGGCTGGAGGAGGTTACAGAGCTCGAGGTGTTTTAGGGGCTGGAGGAGGTTACAGAGATAGGGAGGGGTGTAGGGGCTGGAGGAGGTTACAGAGCTCGAGGGTTTGTAGGGGCTGGAGGAGGTTACAGAGATAGGGAGGTTTGTAGGGGCTGGCGGATATTACTGAGATAGGAAGGGTTGTTGGGTCTGGAGCAGATTACAGAGATAGGGACGGTTTTAGGGCTGGAGGAGGTTACAGAGATAGGGAGCGGTGTAGGGGCTGGAGGAGGTTACAGAGATAGGGAGAGGTGTAGCGGCTGGAGGAGGTTACAGAGATAGGGAGAGGTGTAGCGGCTGGAGGAGGTTACAGAGATAGGGAGGGCTGTAGGGCCTGGAGGAGGTTACAGAGATAGGGAGGGTTGTAGGGACTGGAGGAGGTTACAGACATAGGGAGAGATGTAGGGGCTGGAGGAGGTTACAGAGATAGGGAGGGATGTTGGTGCTCGAGTAGGTTACAGAGAGAGGGAGGGTTGTAGGGGCTGGAGAAGGTTACAGACATGGGGAGGGGTGTAGGGACTGGAGAAGGTTACAGACATGGGGAGGGGTGTAGGGACTGGAGGTTACAGAGTTATGGAGGAATGTAGGGGGTGGAACAGGTTACAGAGATAGGGAGTATTGCAGGGGCTGGGGAATGTTTCAGAGATAGGGAGGGTTGTAGGGACTGGAGGAGGTTACAGACATAGGGAGAGATGTAGGGGCTGGAGGTGGTTACAGAGATAGGGAGGGTTGTAGGTGCTGGAGGATGTTACATAGGGAGGTATGTAGGCACTCAAGGAGGTTACAGAGATAGGGAGGGTTGTCGGGACTGGAAGAGGTTACAGAGTTATGGAGGAATGTAGGGGCTGGAGGAAGTTACAGAGATAGGGAGGGGTGTAGGCGCTCGAGTAGGTTACAGAGATAGGGTGGGTTGTAGGGGCTGGAGAAGGTTACAGAGATGGGGAGGGTGTAGGGACTGGAGGAGGTTACAGAGTTATGGTGGAATGTAGGGGCTGGAGGAGGTTACAGAGATAGGGAGGGGTGTAGGGGCTGGAGAAGGTTACAGAGATGGGGAGGTGTGTCGGGACTGGAGGAGGTTACAGAGATAGGGAGGGTTGTAGGGGCTGGAGGAGGTTACAAAGATAGGGAGGGTTGTAGGTGCTGGAGTATGTTACATTGGGAGGTATGTAGGGACTGGAAGAGGTTACAGAGTTATGGAGGAATGTAGGGGCTGGAGGAGATTACAGAGATAGGGAGGTGTGTAGGGGCTGGAGGAGGTTACAGAGATAGGGAGGGTTGTAGGCGCTCGAGTAGGTTACAGAGATAGGGAGGGTTGTAGGGGCTGGAGAAGGTTACAGAGATGGGGAGGGGTTTAGGGACTGGAGGAGGTTACAGAGTTATGGAGGAATGTAGGGGCTGGAGGAGGTTACAGAGATAGGGAGGGGTGTAGGGGCTGGAGAAGGTTACTGAGATGGGGAGGTGTGTAGGGACTGGAGGAGGTTACAGAGATAGGGAGGGTTGTAGGGGCTGGAGGGTCACAGAGGATAGTGAGAGTTGTAGGGACTGTAGGAGATTACAGAGAAGGACTGTGTTGTGGGTTCTGGAGGGGGTACAGACTTATGGAGGAATGTAGGGGGTGGAGCAGGTTACATGAGATAGGGAGGTATGCAGGGGCTGGGAAGGTTTCAGAGATAGGGAGGGTTGTAGGGACTGGAGGAGGTTACAGACTTATGGAGGAATGTAGGGGCTGGAGGAGGTTACAGAGATAGGGAGGGTTGTAGGTGCTGGAGGATGTTACATAGGGAGGTATGTAGGCACTCGAGGAGGTTACAGAGATAGGGAGGGGTGTAGGGGCTGGAGGAGGTTACAGAGATAGGGAGGGTTGTAGGCGCTCGAGTAGTTTACAGAGATAGGGAGGGTTGTAGGGGCTGAAGAAGGTTACAGAGATGGGGAGGGGTGTCGGGACTGGAGGAGATTACAGAGTTATGGAGGAATGTAGGGGCTGGAGGAGGTTACAGAGATAGGGAGGGGTGTAGGGGCTGGAGAAGGTTACAGAGATGGGGAGGTGTGTAGGGACTGGAAGAGGTTACCGAGATAGGGAGGGTTGTAGGGGCTGGAGGAGGTCACAGAGATAGTGAGAGTTGTAGGGACTGTAGGAGATTACAAAGACTGGACGGGTTGTGGGGTCTGGAGGAGGTTACAGACTTATGGAGGAATGTAGGGGGTGGAGCAGGTTAAAGAGATAGGGAGTATTGCAGGGGCTGGGGAAGGTTTCAGAGATAGGGAGGGTTGTAGGTGCTGGAGGAGGTTACAGAGATGGGGAGGGTTGTAGGGACTGGAGGAGGGTTTTAGGGGCTGGTGGAGATTACAGAGATAGGGAGCGGTGTAGGGGCTGGAGGAGGTTACAGAGATAGGGAGAGGTGTAGCGGCTGGAGGTGGTTACAGAGATAGGGAGAGGTGTAGCGGCTGGAGGAGGTTACAGAGATAGGGAGGGCTGTAGGGCCTGGAGGAGGTTACAGAGATAGGGAGGGTTGTAGGGACTGGAGGAGGTTACAGACATAGGGAGAGATGTAGGGGCTGGAGGAGGTTACAGAGATAGGGAGGGTTGTTGGTGCTCGAGTAGGTTACAGAGAGAGGGAGGGTTGTAGGGGCTGGAAAAGGTTACAGACATGGGGAGGGGTGTAGGGACTGGAGAAGGTTACAGACATGGGGAGGGGTGTAGGGACTGGAGGAGGTTACAGAGTTATGGAGGAATGTAGGGGGTGGAACAGGTTACAGAGATAGGGAGTATTGCAGGGGCTGGGGAATGTTTCAGAGATAGGGAGGGTTGTAGGGACTGGAGGAGGTTACAGACATAGGGAGAGATGTAGGGGCTGGAGGTGGTTACAGAGATAGGGAGGGTTGTAGGTGCTGGAGGATGTTACATAGGGAGGTATGTAGGCACTCAAGGAGGTTACAGAGATAGGGAGGGTTGTCGGGACTGGAAGAGGTTACAGAGTTATGGAGGAATGTAGGGGCTGGAGGAAGTTACAGAGATAGGGAGGGGTGTAGGCGCTCGAGTAGGTTACAGAGATAGGGTGGGTTGTAGGGGCTGGAGAAGGTTACAGAGATGGGGAGGGGTGTAGGGACTGGAGGAGGTTACAGAGTTATGGTGGAATGTAGGGGCTGGAGGAGGTTACAGAGATAGGGAGGGGTGTAGGGGCTGGAGAAGGTTACAGAGATGGGGAGGTGTGTCGGGACTGGAGGAGGTTACAGAGATAGGGAGGGTTGTAGGGGCTGGAGGAGGTTACAAATATAGGGAGAGTTGTAGGTGCTGGAGGATGTTACATTGGGAGGTATTTAGGGACTGGAAGAGGTTACAGAGTTATGGAGGAATGTAGGGGCTGGAGGAGATTACAGAGATAGGGAGGTGTGTAGGGGCTGGAGGAGGTTACAGAGATAGGGAGGGTTGTAGGCGCTCGAGTAGGTTACAGAGATAGGGAGGGTTGTAGGGGCTGGAGAAGGTTACAGAGATGGGGAGGGGTTTAGGGACTGGAGGAGGTTACAGAGTTATGGAGGAATGTAGGGGCTGGAGGAGGTTACAGAGATAGGGAGGGGTGTAGGGGCTGGAGAAGGGTACTGAGATGGGGAGGTGTGTAGGGACTGGAGGAGGTTACAGAGATAGGGAGGGTTGTAGGGGCTGGAGGTCACAGAGATAGTGAGAGTTGTAGGGACTGTAGGAGATTACAGAGACAGGACTGGTTGTGGGGTCTGGAGGAGGTTACAGACTTATGGAGGAATGTAGGGGGTGGAGCAGGTTACAGAGATAGGGAGTATTGCAGGGGCTGGGGAAGGTTTCAGAGATAGGGAGGGTTGTAGGGACTGGAGGAGGTTACAGACATAGGGAGAGATGTAGGGGCTGGAGGAGGTTACAGAGATAGGGAGGGTTGTAGGTGCTGGAGGATGTTACATAGGGAGGTATGTAGGCACTCGAGGAGGTTACAGAGATAGGGAGGGGTGGAGGGGCTGGAGGAGGTTACAGAGATAGGGAGGGTTGTAGGCGCTCGAGTAGGTTACAGAGATAGGAAGGGTTGTAGGGGCTGGAGAAGGTTACAGAGATGGGGAGGGGTGTCGGGACTGGAGGAGTTTACAGAGTTATGGAGGAATGTAGGGGCTGGAGGAGGTTACAGAGATAGGGAGGGGTGTAGGGGCTGGAGAAGGTTACAGAGATGGGGAGGTGTGTAGGGACTGGAGGAGGTTACCGAGATAGCGCGGGTTGTAGGGGCTGGAGGAGGTCACTGAGATAGTGAGAGTTGTAGGGACTGTAGGAGATTACAAAGACAGGACGGGTTGTGGGGTCTGGAGGAGGTTACAGACTTATGGAGGAATGTAGGGGGTGGAGCAGGTTACAGAGATAGGGAGTACTGCAGGGGCTGGGGAAGGTTTCAGAGATAGGGAGGGTTGTAGGTGCTGGAGGAGGTTACAGAGATGGGGAGGGTTGTAGGGACTGGAGGAGGGTTTTAGGGGCTGGTGGAGATTACAGAGATAGGGAGGGTTGTAGGGGCTGAAGGTGGTTACAGAGATAGGGAGAGTTGTAGGGGCTGGAGGAGGTTACGGAGATGGGGAGGGCTGTATTGGGTGGAGGAGGGTTACAGAGATAGTGAGGGTTGTTGTGGCTGGGGGAGGTTACAGAGATAGGGAGGGTTGTAGGGGCTGGAGGAGGTTACAGATAGGGAGCGTTGTTGGGGCTGGAGGAGGTTACAAAGATAGGGAGTGTTGTAGGGGCTGGAGGAGTTTGCAGAGATTGGGAGGGATGTAGTGGTCTGGAGGAGGTTACAGAGATAGGGAGGCGTGTAGTGGCTGGAGGTGGTCACAGAGATAGGGAGGGCTGTAGGGGCTGGAGGTCACAGAGATAGGGAGGGTTGTCGGGGCTGGAGGAGGTTACAGAGAGAGGGAGGGTTGTAGGGGCTGGAGGAGGTTACAGAGATAGGGAGTGTTGTTGGGGCTGGAGGAGGTTACAAAGATAGGGAGGCTTGTAGGGGCTGGAGGAGTTTTCAGAGATAGGGAGGGCTGTAGGGGTCTGGAGGAGGTTACAGAGATATGGAGGCGTGTAGTGTGTGGAGGGGGTCACAGAGATAGGGAGGGCTGTTGGTCACAGAGATAGGGAGGGCTGTAGGGGCTGGTGGAGGTTACAGAGGTAGGGAGGGTTGTAGGGACTGGAGGATATATCAGAGATAGGGAGGGCTGTAGGAGGCTTGAGGAGGTTACAGAGATAGGGAGGGCTGTAGGGGGCTTGAGGAGGTTACAGAGATAGGGAGGGCTGTAGGGGGCTTGAGGAGGTTACAGAGATTGGGAGGCGTGTAGAGGCTGGAGGGGGTTGCAGATGGAAAGTGTTGTTGAAGCTGAATGAGATGGCAGGAACATAATTTGTTTGCCTCTGTTACTGATTGTGACAAAGATAGCGCTGCCTTTTCTGTTACTTTGAGATCGTCACTGCCATTCACTGATGTCTGAGTCTCCAGACGCTGCTCAGTTCTTTACACCCACGCGCTTGTGAAGCCTAGTTTGGAACAGGAGGAAGGGCGTTCTGCGGTGAGAGACTGTTTCTCACCAACTCCACTCGCCTGGCCGATCTGCGAGTAAGCTCCATCGACCCTCGTCCGCCCTATTGCCGTGTGTGGGAGAGAGAGAGTTTCAAATGTGTCTCTGCAAAGATATGTTTCCTCATGCCTCTCTCCTGCGTCTCAATTTATCCGCTCCTCCCTCGCCCTAGTCTCCTCAACCTCCTTTCTCGCCCTAGTCTCCTCAACCAGGGTAAATAGTTACCCTCCCTCTCTGCCGCTCCCCGATCAGTTCCCTTAGATATCCTGAAATCTTCGATGAAATTGCTCCTTAAACTTTCAAATTCCGGGCAATACGACCCAAGTTTGTGTTGAATCGCAAGTCGTCAACTAACCCTCTGAGTTTATGTGCGGTCTCGGTCGATCGACGCTCTGCTCCGGGTTAATGTATCCTTGCTTGAAGTGTGGGTATCCAGGACTGCTCCCTGTGCATCCCGGTTGGGTCGAATCCTTGCGAATGCTGCGGCGGACAGTTGAGCAGATAAATTGGAAAAGAGACACTTTTTGATTTTTACGCATCCCGGCTTGTGATCAGCTGAGATGGCGACGCGCTGAAATAATTTTGCGGAAAGGTGGGGCGTTGTCAAAATAAATTTCAGCTCCCCCGCAGCGCCCCCCCCACCCCGCAACGGAGACCCCAAAAAAAAAATACCCAGGCTTGATCATGTCACTTTTGTTTGCAGAGGCTGGGCCCCAGCTGACCATTGTAGGTCGCATTGAGTGTGTATGCCTCAATTCTGACTGATTTCCCTCACTCGGTCGCTGATGTGGCTGCGGGCGCACTCAGGGTTATTCGTCCCGTGGCGCTCAGCCCTGGAATCTGGAGCTGGTGGGTGTGGGGGAGGGAGGGAGGGGTGGGGGGGGGTAGGGTGGGTGCACTGTGGAGGTCTGTCGATCGCCTCATTGCTTTCTGCACTGTTGCAACAACCCCCCCGGGCCAGTCATTCTGACAACCTGCCGACCATTCATTCTCCCTTTTCTCCTGCGGTATAACTTGTTGGGCGAGTCCGCCGATCTTGAGGTTGTCCTGAGGGAGGTGAGGCGAGAAGTTGCAGTGAAGTGTCGCTCCTGTCATCAAGACTCAGGTCCTCAGGTGCTGAGCTGATGCACTTTTCCACTGTTTGAAAGTGGCACCCAATTTGTGCACAGAATGATCCCGTGAGCCTTTTTCTTTTGCACATTTTCTTTATTCTTTGACGGGATGTTGATCAGGCCCAGTATTTATTCCCCATCCCGAATTGCCCCCTTGGGAATATGGTGGGTGAGCCGCCATCGTGCACTGCAGCAGTCCCATGTGGAGTAGGTACACCCACTGTGCTGTTAGGGAGGGGGCTCCAAGACTCTGACCCAGCGACGGTGAAGGAATGGTGTGAGGGGGGGAGGGGGGCTCGGAGGGGGGACTTGCAGGCGGTGGGTGTTCCCCGTGCCTCTGCTGCCCCTTGTCCCTCTCGGTGGGAGAGGTGGTGGGTTTAGAAGGTGCTGTCGAAGGAGCCTCGGCGAGTGGCTGCCGTGCATCTTGTAGACGGGACACACGGCTGCCGCTGTGCGTCGGTGGGGGAGGGAGCGGATGTGGAAGGTGGGGGTTAGCGTGTCGATCGAGCGGGAGCTGCTTTGTCCTGGATGGTGTGGAGCTTCTCGAGTGTTGTTGGGAGCCGCACCCATCCAGGCAAGTGGAGAGGGTCCCATCACACTCCTGACTTGTGTCCTTGTAGATGGTGGACAGGCTTTGGGGGGGAGTCAGGAGGTGAGTTACTCTCCGCAGGATTCCCAGCCTCTGACCTGCTCTGGGAGCCGCAGTGTTTATATGGCTGGGTCCAGTTCAGTTTCTGATCAATGGGAACCCCCAGGATGTTGATTGTGGGGGATTCAGCGATGGGAATGCCTTCAAATATCAAGGGGCGATGGTTAGATTCTCTCTTGTCGGAGATGGCCATTGTGGTGGATGCTGAGCATATGGATTTCCAAAAGGCAGTTGGCAAAGTGACACATGAGAGGCTTTGAAGACGATATGAGAAATGCTTAGGAAATCAGAAGCACAAAGGGACTTGGGAGTCCTTGTTCACGATTCTCTTAAGGTTAACGTGCAGGTTCAGTCGGCAGTGAGGAAGGCAAATGCAATGTTAGCATTCATGTCGAGAGGGCTAGAATACAAGACCAGGGATGTACTTCTGAGGCTGTATAAGGCTCTGATCAGACCCCGTTTGGAGTATTGTGAGCAGTTTTGGGTCCCGTATCTAAGGAAGGATGTGTTGGCCTTGGAAAGGGACCAGAGGAGGTTCACAAGAATGGACCCTGGAATGAAGAGCTTGTCGTATGAGGAACGGTTGAGTACTCTGGGTCTGTACTCGTTGGAGTTTAGAAGGATGAGGGTGGATCTTATTGAAACATACAGGATACTGCGAGGCCTGGATAGAGTGGACGTGGAGAGGATGTTTCCACTTGTCGGAAAAACTATAGGCAGTGGACACCATCTCAGACTAAAGGGACGATCCTTTAAAACAGAGATGAGGAGGAATTTCTTCAGCCAGAGGGTGGTGAATCTGTGGAACTCTTTGCCGCAGAAGGCTGTGGAGGCCAAATCACTGAGTGTCTCTGAGACACAGATAGATAGGTTCTTGATTAATAAGGGGAGAAGGCAGGAGAATGGGAATGAGAAAAATATCAGCCATGATTGAATGGCAGAGCAGACTCGATGGGCCGAATGGCCTAAATCTGCTCCGATGTTTTAGTGTCTTATGATACAAGTCGATGGAATGAAGAGGAAAGTGGTTGGGGATGGTCTTTGCCTGGCACTTGTGTGGCCTGATTGTTGCCCACGTCTTGTTGCAAACGCGGACGGACTGCTCAGTATTTGATGGTAAGATGTTCGGGTTGGCATGACTACCATTCCTGGGTGTCCTCTGCGGGTTGTCGCTCGAAAGGGAGTGGGGGGGGAGGGCGAGCGATGTTACCTCACCTACCCCCCCCCCCCCCACCCGCACCACCTCCTGGTAAACAATGTTCCTCTCCCCCCTCTGCATGTAGCCCTGATCACCTCACACTGCTTCAACATCGACATGGACAGCCCAGGAATATTCACCGGCACTGGCGAGGCGGCCTTCGGACAGCAAGTACTGCAATTCCGAGGTGAATCAGAAAACTGGTGAGTCAGCCGCCAAACCTACAGCGTCCCGCGGCCTGATCTGAGGTCGGCCATTTTGGGCTGAGGCGAGAGGGAAATGTTCTTGGTCGGAGAGCTGTGAATCTTTGGAAGTCTCTCCTCCGCCCCCACCCCCAGAGCGCTGTGGGTCGCGCAGTAGATCCCAGATCAAATAGATGGTTGGACGCCGAGGGGGAAATTGAGGGAGGAATGGGGAGGCAGAGCTGAGGGATAGGATCAGCCACAGGCTCGATTGAGGTGGGATTGAGGGGGGAGGATTAGCCACAGGCTGGATTGAGGTGGGGTTGAGGGGGAGGATTAGCCACAGGCTCAATTGAGGTGGGGATGAGGGGAAGGATTGGCCACAGGCTCGATTGAGGTGGAATTGAGGGGGAGGATTCGCAATCGGCTCGATTGAGATGGGGTTGAGGGGGAGTATTAGCCACAAACTGGATTGAGGTGGAGTTGAGGGAGAGGATTAGCCACAGGCTGGATTGAGATGGAGTTAAGGGGGAGGATTAGCCACAGGCTGGATTGAGATGGAGTTAAGGGGGAGGATTAGCCACAGGCTGGATTGAGATGGAGTTGAGGGAGAGGATTAGCCACGGGCTGGATTGAGGTGGAGTTGAGGGGGAGGATTAGCCACGGGCTGGATTGAGGTGGAGTTGAGGGGGAGGATTAGCCACAGGCTGGATTGAGATGGAGTTAAGGGGGAGGATTAGCCATGGGCTCAATTGAGGGGGAGTTGAGGGGGAGTATTAGCCACAGGCTTAATTGAGGTGGGGTTGGGGAGGATTAGCCACAGGCTTGATTGAGGTGGGGTTGAGGGAGAGGATTAGCCACAGGCTGGATTGAGGTGGAGTTGAAGGGGAGGATTAGCCACAGGCTGGATTGAGGTGAAGTTGAGGGGGAGGATTAGCCACGGGATCAATTGAGGTGGAGTTGAGGGGGAGGATTAGCTACAGGCTTAATTGCGGTGGAGTTGAGGGGGAGGATTAGCTACAGGCTGGATTGAGGTGGAGTTGAGGGGGAGGATTAGCCACAGGCTGGATTGAGGTGGAGTTGAGGGGGAGGATTAGCCACAGGCTTGATTGAGGTGGAGTGAGGGGGAGGATTAGCCACAGGCTGGATTGAGGTGGAGTTGAGGGGGAGGATTAGCCACGGGATCAATTGAGGTGGAGTTGAGGGGGAGGATTAGCTACAGTCTTAATTGCAGTGGAGTTGAGGGGGAGGATTAGCCATAGGCTGGATTGAGGTGGAGTTGAGGGGGAGGATTAGCCACAGGCTGGATTGAGGTGGAGTTGAGGGGGAGGATTAGCCACAGTCTGGATTGAGGTGGAGTGAGGGGGAGGATTAGCCACAGGCTGGATTGAGGTGGAGTTGAGGAGGAGGATTAGCCACAGGCTCGATTGAGGTGGAGTTGAGGGGGAGGATTAGCCACAGGCTGGATTGAGGTGGAGTTGAGGGGGAGGATTGGCCACAGGCTGGATTGAGGTGGAGTTGAGGGGGAGGATTAGCCACAGGCTGGATTGAGGTGGAGTTGAGGGGGAGGATTAGCCACAGGCTGGATTGAGGTGGAGTTGAGGCGGAGGATTAGCCACAGGCTGGATTGAGGTAGAGTTGAGGGGGAGGATTAGCCACAGTTTAATTGCGGTGGAGTTGAGGGTTTCACCAAATTACTGACCATGGGGTGAAAGCAGTGAGCGGCAGAATGGGTACAAGAACGACAAAATGATTTGTCATTGAGGATAGAGTAGGACAGGGGGTGATGGGTGAAGCTGCCCCAGTGGATGAGGTAGATGCAGAGAGAGAGAGAGACAGAGAGGGAGAGAGACAGAGAGGGAGAGACACAGAGAGAGAGAGACAGAGAGAGAGAGAGACAGAGAGAGACAGAGAGAGACAGAGAGAGAGAGAGAGACAGAGAGAGACAGAGAGAGACAGACATAAAGAGAGACAGAGAGATACAGAGAGAGACACAGTCTATACTGGGTCTAACTGTGCTGTGTCTAACATTGCCTCCTCAGGATTATTGTCACTGCTCCCAGCCAGACAGGACCTGGCAGTCTTTACAGATGCAGTGCCAGCAACTCCTCCTGCCAGCCCATTGAGCCAAGCGGTGAGTACGAACAGGTTGCATGTTGATGTGGGTGTGGAAGTGTTGACAGGGTCTGGCTCGGGGGAGGGGAGTGACGCGACGGGGTCAGGAATGATCACATTGAGGGGGTTAGGCTCGGGAGGCGAAGTTGCCGACTCCCGCTCCCAGGACAGGTATTCCAGGGAGGAGATGGCCTGGCTGATTTCACAATCCAGCTCTTGCTCTGTAACGTTGTGGGTAACAGCTGAGGGAAATAACAGCCGTGATAGAATGGCGGAGCAGACTCAATGGGCCGAATGGCCGACATCTGTTCCTACATCTTCTGAACGTTTGGCCGATGACAGCAAGTTTGAGTTGGTGTAATGTTACACGTTATCTCTCTGAAGTTGAGTTGCAATTCAATGATGTTCTGCAACACTGCTGATAGGATCAGTCATATCAATCATCTTACCCCATGCTTAATCACTCGTTATTGCTGAATCTACACAAGTTACAGTACTGACCCTCTGACAGTGCGACGCTCCCTCAGTACTGACCCTCTGACAGTGCGGCACTCCCTCAGTACTGACTCTCTGACAGTGCGGCACTCCCTCAGTACTGACCCTCTGACAGTGCGGCACTCCCTCAGCACTGACCCTCTGACAGTGCAGCACTCCCTCAGTACTGACCCTCTGACAGTGCGGCACTCCCTCAGCACTGACCCACTGACAGTGCAGCACTCCCTCAGTACTGACTCTCTGACAGTGCGGCACTCCCTCAGCACTGACCCTCTGACAGTGCGGCACTCCCTCAGCACTGACCCTCTGACAGTGCAGCACTCCCTCAGTACTGACCCTCTGACAGTGCAGTACTCCCTCAGTACTGACCCTCTGCGAGTGCAGCACTCCCTCAGTACTGACCCTCTGACAGTGCAGCACTCCCTCAGTACGGACCCTCTGACAGTGCAGCACTCCCTCAGTACTGACCCTCTGACAGTATGGCACTCCCTCAGTACTGACCCTCTGACAGTGCGGCACTCCCTCAGTACGGACCCTCTGACAGTGCAGCACTCCCTCAGTACTGACCCTCTGACAGTGCGACGCTCCCTCAGCACTGACCCTCTGACAGTGCGGCACTCCCGTAGTACTGACCCTCTGACAGTGCGGCACTCCCTCAGTACTGACCCTCTGACAGTGCGACGCTCCCTCAGCACTGACCCTCTGACAGTGCCGCACTCCCTCAGTACTGACCCTCTGACAGTGCGACGCTCCCTCAGTACTAAACCTCTGACAGTGCAGCACTCCCTCAGTACTGACCCTCCGACAGTGCGGCACTCCCTCAGTACTGACCCTCTGACAGTGCGGCACTCCCTCAGTACTGACCCTCTGACAGTGCAGCACTCCCTCAGTACTGACCCTCTGACAGTGCGGCACTGCCTCAGTACTGACCCTCTGACAGTGCGGCACTCCCTCAGTACTGACTCTCTGACAGTGCAGCACTCCCTCAGCACTGACCCTCTGACAGTGCGGCACTCCCTCAGTACTGACCCTCAGTGCGGCACTCCCTCAGTACTGACCCACTGACAGTTCGGAACTCCCTCAGTACTGACCCTCTGACAGTGCAGCACTCCCTCAGCACTGACCCTCTGACAGTGCAGCACTCCCTCAGTACTGACCCTCTGACAGTGCGGCACTCCCTCAGTACTGACCCTCTGACAGTGCAGCACTCCCTCAGCACTGACCCTCTGACAGTGCGGCACTCCCTCAGCACTGACCCTCTGACAGTGCGGCACTTCCTCAGTACTGACCCTCTGACAGTGCGGCACTCCCTCAGTACTGACCCTCTGACAGTGCGGCACTCCCTCAGTACTGACCCTCTGACAGTGCGGCACTCCCTCAGCACTGACCCTCTGACAGTGCGGCACTCCCTCAGTACTGACCCTCTGACAGTGCGGCACTCCCTCAGTACTGACCCTCAGTACGGCACTCCCTCAGTACTGACCCTCTGACAGTGCGGCGGTCCCTCAGTACTGACCCTCTGACAGTGCGGCACTCCATTAGTACTGACCCTCTGACAGTGCAGCACTCCCTCAGTACTGACCCTCTGACAGTGCGGCACTCCCTCAGCACTGACCCTCTGACAGTGCGGCATTCCCTCAGTACTGACCCTCTGACAGTGCGGCACTCCCTCAGCACTGACTCCCTCAGTACTGACCCTCAAGTTTGAGTTTGAGCAAGTTTGAGTTGGTGTAATGTTCCACGTTATCTCTCTGAAGTTGAGTTGCAATTCAATGATGTTCTGCAACACTCTGCTGATAGGATCAGTCATATCAATCATCTTACCCAATGCTTAATCACTCGTTATTGCTGAATCTACACAAGTTACAGTACTGACCCTCTGACAGTGCGACACTCCCGCAGTACTGACCCTCTGACAGTGCGGCACTCCCTCAGTACTGACCCTCTGACAGTGCGGCACTCCCTCAGTACTGACCCTCTGACAGTGCGGCACTCCCTCAGTACTGACCCTCTGACAGTGCGACGCTCCCTCAGTACTGACGCTCTGACAGTGCAGCACTCCCTCAGTACTGACCCTCTGACAGTGCCGCACTCCCTCAGTACTGACCCTCTGACAGTGCGACGCTCCCTCAGTACTGACCCTCTGACAGTGCGACGCTCCCTCAGCACTGACCCTCTGACAGTGCCGCACTCCCTCAGTACTGACCCTCTGACAGTGCGGCACTCCCTCAGTACTGACCATCTGACAGTGCGGCACTCCCTCAGTACTGACCCTCTGACAGTGCGGCACTCCCTCAGTACTGACCCTCTGACAGTGCAGCACTCCCTCAGTACTGACCCTCTGACAGTGCAGCACTCCCTCAGTACTGACCCTCTGACAGTGCGGGACTCCCTCAGTACTGACCCTCTGACAGTGCGGCACTCCCTCAGTACTGACCCTCTGACAGTGCGGCGCTCCCTCAGCACTGACCCTCTGACAGTGCGGCATTCCCTCAGTACTGACCTCTGACAGTGCGGCACTCCCTCAGTACTGACCCTCTGACAGTGCGGCACACCCTCAGTACTGACCCTCTGACAGTGCGGCACTCCCTCAGTACTGACCCGCTGACAGTGCAGCACTCCCTCAGCACTGACCCTCTGACAGTGCGGCACTCCCTCAGTACTGACCCTCTGACAGTGCGGGACTCCCTCAGTACTGACCCACTGACAGTGCGGCACTCCCTCAGTACTGACCCTCTGACAGTGCGGCACTCCCTCAGTACTGACCCTCTGACAGTGCGGCACTCCCTCAGTACTGACCCTCTGTCAGTGCGGCACTCCCTCAGTACTGACCCTCTGACAGTGCGGCACTCCCTCAGTACTGACCCTCTGACAGTGCGGCCCTCCCTCAGTACTGACCCTCTGACAGTGCAGCACTCCCTCAGTACTGACCCTCTGACAGTGCGGCACTCCCTCAGTACTGACCCTCTGACTGTGCAGAGCTCCCTCCCTCCGTTATTCACTCTTTCCCTCTATCCCTCTCCAACTTCCACCCTCCTTCTCTCACTCTCTTCCTCTAACCCTCCCTCCCTCTCCTTCCCTCCCTCCCTCCATCCTTCTTTCCCTCTCTCTCTTTCCCTCCCTCCCTCTCTCTCCTCCCTCTCTCTCCTCCCTCTGTCACTCTCACGCTCTCCCACTCTTCTCCATCCCTTCCTCTCTCCCTCCCATCTCCCTTTCTCTCCCTCTTCCTATGTCTCCTTCCCACCCTTTCTTTCCCTTTTTCTCCTCTCCCTATTTCACTCTCCCCCTTCCAATCTGTTCCCTACCCCCTTATTCCCTCCCTGCCTCCCTGTCTCTGCCCTACCCATCTCTCTCTCTCTCCCTCCCTCCACCAATTGCCCTCTCTTCCTCAGTCTCTCTCTCTCACACTCACTCGCTCTGTTTCTCTGGCCTCTCCTTTCCCCCTCCCTCCCTTCCACATCTCTCCTCTTTCTCCCTTGACCTCCCTCCCTCACCCCCTCTCTATTCCTTCTCTCCCTCCCTTCCTGCCTCCCTCCCTCTCTCACCCTCTCTCCCTCACCCCCTCCCTCCCTCTCTCTCTCTCCTTCACTCCTTACCTCCCTCCCTCCCCCTCTACCCCTCATTCCCTCCCTCACTCCTTCCCTCCCTCCCCACTCTCCCTCCCCCCTCTCTCTCCCTCCCTCACTCCTTACCTCCCTCCCTCCCCCTCTACCCCCTCATTCCCTCTCTCACTCCTTCCCTCCCTCCCCCCTCTCCCTCCCCCCTCTCTCTCCTCCCTCACTCCCTCCCCCTCCCTCCCTCCCCCTCTTTTCTCCTCCCTCTCTCTCCTTCCCCCTCCATCTCTCTCTCTCCTCCCCCTCCCCCCCTCTCTCTCTCCTCCCTCTCCCTCCCCCTCCCTCTCTCTCTCCTCCCTCTCCCTCCTTCCCCCTCCCCCCTCACTCTCTCCTCCCTCTCCCTCCCTCCCCCTCCCTCTCTCTCCTCCCTCTCCCTCCCTCCCTTTCTCTCTCCTCCCTCTCCCTCCTTCCCCCTCCCCCCTCTCTCTCTCCTCCCTCTCCCTCCCTCCCCCTCCCTCTCTCTCCCTCCCCCTCCCTCTCTCTCCTCCCTCTCCCTCCCTCCCTTTCTCTCTCTCCTCCCTCTCCCTCCTTCCCCCTCCCCCCCTCTCTCTCTCTCCTCCCTCTCCCTCCCTCCCTTTCTCTCTCTCCTCCCTCTCCCTCCTTCCCCCTCCCCCCCCCCCCTCTCTCTCTCTCTCCTCCCTCTCCCTCTCCCTCCCTCCCCCCCTCTCTCTCTCTCTCTGAACTTTGGGGCCCTCCCTCCCAGGCGCGGTTTGCAAATGAAGCTTCTGGCAAACAAATGGCTTCCTGTGGCAGGTTCATAGCGAGGTCAGACCACGAGGCAAACCGTTCCCCCCCTCCCTCCCCCCAACCTTCCGGTCCTGCGCTTCCCCCCGTCCTGCGCTTGCCCCCCGTCCTGCGCTTCCCCCCGTCCTGCGCTTGCCCCCGTCCTGCGCTTGCCCCCCGTCCTGCACTTCCCCCCTCTTCCCAACATGTTCGCCATCTTTATTTTTTCTCCTGTACTCCTGATGACCCCCTTCAGTTGACCCAGGAACCGTGACCCCTTGACCCCTTGACCACCTTCAGTCGAATCAGAAACCATGATCCTTTGACCCCCTTCAGTTGAACCAGGAAACTGTGACCCATTGACCCCCTTTGACCCCTTTCGTCGAACCAGGAACCGTGACCCCTTGACCCCCCTTGGAAAGAGCACCCCATCTTAGCCCACGCCTTCACCCTATCCCAGTAGCCCCGACTTAATCTTTTGGACACTGAGGGCAACTTATCACGGCCAATCCACCTAACCTGCACGTCTTTGGACTGTGGGAGGAAACCGGAGCACCCGGAGGAAACCCACGCTGACACGGGGAGAACGTGCAGACTCCACACAGGGCAGTGACCCAGCGGGTAATCGAACCTGGGACCCTGGCTCTGTGAAACCCTTCAGTCCAACAGGGACCATCTTGATTTGACCCCTTCCATCGAACCAAGAACCGTGACCTCTTGACTCCTGCTGTTGAACCAGAGTTCATGACCCTTTGATCCTAGATGGAACCTGTAACCATGGTCCTTTGACCCTCAGTTGAACCAGTAAATGTGACCCTTTGACCCTCAGTTGAACCATTAACCATGACCCTTTGACCCTCAGTTGAACCATTAACCATGGCCCTTTGACCCTCAGTTGAAACAGAAACCATGGCCCTTTGACCCTCAGTTAAAACAGAAACCATGGCCCTTTGACTCTCAGTTGAGCCATTAACCATGACCCTTTGACCTTCAGTTGAACCATTAATCATGCCCTTTGACCCTCAGTTGTAACAGAAACTATGGCCCTTTGACCCTCAGTTGAAACAGAAACCATGGCCCTTTGACCCTCAGTTGAGCCATTAACCATGACCCTTTGACCCTCAGTTGAAACAGAAACCATGGCCCTTTGACCCGCATTTGAACCAGTAAACATGACCCTTTGACCCTCAGTTGAACTAGTAACCATGGCCCTTTGACCCTCAGTTGAACCATTAACCCTGGCCAGTAACCATGAGTGGATCATGATTTCTGGTTCAGCTGAGCATCAAAGGGTCATGGTTAATGGTTCAGCTGAGGGTCAAAGCGCCATAGTTACTAGTTCAACTGAGGGTCAAAGGGTCACGTTTACTGGTTCAAATGAGGGTCAAAGGCTGTGTCAGAGACGGTCAGCCGTGGGCAACACCGTCCAGACCGGACAGCAGTGCCAAAAGTCACGGCACGACCTCCTCAGGACGGCCAGGGTGGTGGAATTGGGGGCGAGGGTTTCGGCCATGCGTGTCCAAGGCCTGGGGCAATCTGTGCAGGCACTGGCCGAGGCCCAGGACAGGGCTCCCCTCTCACAGGTGACCTTACCCAGAGCCACCTGGACATTAGAGCGGCGCTCCTGAGCGTGGGCCAATCACAGCAGGCCATGGCTGGGAACGTCGGCGGCATTGCCCGGGCGCTGGCCAGCATGGCGCAGATGGAGAGAGACGGCCCATTCCCAGAGGGAAATGTCACAGACCCAGAAGGTGGTGGCATGGTCGCAGGGTAGCAGAGGGAGATGGCCCACTCCCTGTGCCCCATGGCCGCGGGCATGCAGACCCTGGTCGAGACCAGAGCGGGCCTCCAGGACTGGCAGCGTCAGGGGGGGGGGGGCAGCTCCGCTCTCACCCCCGTCCCAGGGGCCATCGGGCACCCGAGGAAGGAGGAGGTGATGGGGCCCGTGCCGGTGACTCCCACAGGGGAGGTCCCGGAACCCCGCAGCAACTCGGACTCCCCCTCCTCCACTCCGGCCCATGGCGCATATGATGGGCAGCAGGGCAGAACAGGGCGGCACCACGCCACCGGGTAACCCGAGCAGCGGCTGGGCCCATGCAGGCCGGGTCGCCCCAGGAGACGCCCGCCAACTGGGACCCTTTGTCACAGGGCAGGAGTCACAGCAGGCCGCCTCCACTCCTGCTGTACCATCTGGGAAACCACCTAGAAGTAGCGTTTGGGCCCATAAGGCCAGAAAGCTAGACACCAGTTAAGTTGGCAGGGTTGCGGGGCATAGTTTAGTTATGGGGGCTAGGGCACAAATCTGTATGTATGTTGTCACATTTGTTATGGGCCAGGGTTTCGAGAACCCCAAAGTGTATCATGGAGTTCACCCGACCCACAACTTTTAATAGATTGTGGTATGGGGAGCACACGGCCCACTCTACAGGTGGGGCAAAGCAAAACAATGTGCATTCTATGAACTCAAGTTAACCTTTTTAAAACATACAATGAACATAAGATCATAAGAACATCAGAACTAGGAGCAGGAGTCGGCCATCTGGCCCCTCGAGCCTGCTCCGCCATTCAATGAGATCACGGCTGATCTTTTGTGGACTCAGCTCCACTTTCCAGCCCGAACACCATAACCCTTAATCCCTTTATTCTTCAAAAAAACTATCTATCTTTACCTTAAAAACATGTAAATGAAGGAGCCTCAACTGCTTCACTGGGCAAGGAATTCCATAGATTCACAACCCTTTGGGTGAAGAAGTTCCTCCTAAACTCAGTCCTAAATCTACTTCCCCTTATTTTGAGGCTATGCCCCCTAGTTCTGCTGTCACCCGCCAGTGGAAACAACCTGCCCGCATCTATCCTATCTATTCCCTTCATAATTTTATATGTTTCTATAAGATCCCCCCTCATACTTCTAAATTCCAACAAGTACAGTCACAGTCTACTCAACCTCTCCTCGTAATCCAACCCCTTCAGCTCTGGGATTAACCTAGTGAATCTCCTCTGCACACCCTCCAATGCCAGTATGTCCTTTCTCAGGTAAGGAGACCAAAACTGAACACAATACCCCAGGTGCGGCCTCACTAACACCTTATACAATTGCAACATAACCTCCCTAGTCTTAAACTCCATCCCTCTAGCAATGAAGGATAAAATTCCATTTGCCTTCTTAATCACCTGTGGCACCTGTAAACCAACCTTCTGTGACTCATGCACTAGCACACCCATGTCTCTCTGCACAGCGGCATGCTTTAATATTTTATCGTTTAAATAATAATCCAGTTTGCTGTTATTCCTACCAAAATGGATAACCTCACATTTGTCAACATTGTATTCCATCTGCCATACCCTAGCCCATTCACTTAACCTATCCAAATCCCTCTGCAGACTTCCAGTATCCTCTGCACTTTTCGCTTTACCTCTCATCTTAGTGTCGTCTGCAAACTTGGACACATTGCCCTTGGTCCCCAACTCCAAATCATCTGTATAAATTGTGAACAATTGTGGGCCCAACACTGATGAAAATGAAAATCACTTATTGTCACGAGTAGGCTTCAATGAAGTTACTGTGAAAAGCCCCTAGTCGCCGCATTCCGGCGCCTGTCCGGGGAGGACTTGTACGGGAATCGAACCGTGCTGCTGGCCTGCTTGGTCTGCTTTAAAAGCCAGCGATTTAGCCTGGTAAGCTAAACCAGCCCCAGTTAGCTAAACCAGCCCCAGTTGCTATCCCTGTTGCTGCTGATCCCTGAGGGACACCACTATCTACTGATCGCCAACCAGAGAACGACCCATTAATCCCCACTCTTTGCTTTCTATTAATTAACCAATCCTCTATCCATGCTACTACTTTACCCTTAATGCCATGCATCTTTATCTCATGCAGCAACCTTTTGTGTGGCACCTTGTCAAAGGCTTTCTGGAAATCCAGATATACCACATCCATCGGCTCCCCGTTATCTACAGCTCTGGTAATGTCCTCAAAAAATTCCACTAAATTAGTTAGGCACGACCTGCCCTTTATGAACCCATGCTGTGTCTGCCCAATGGGCCAATTTCTATCCAGATGCCTCGCTATTTCTTCCTTGAAGATAGATTCCAGCATCTTCCCTACTACCGACGTTAAGCTCACTGGCCTATAATTTCCTGCTCTCTGCCTACCTCCTATTTTAAACAGTGGCGTCACGTTTGCTAATTTCCAATCTGCTGGGACCACCCCAGAGTCTAGTGAATTTTGGGTAAATTATCACTAGTGCATCTGCAATTTCCCTAGCCATCTCTTTTAGCACTCTGGGATGCATTCCATCAGGGCCAGGAGACTTGTCTACCTTTAGCCCCATTAGCTTGCCCATCACTCCCTCCTTAGTGATAACAATCCTCTCAAGGTCCTCACCTGTCATAGCCTTATTTCTATCAGTCACTGGCATGTTATTTGTGTCTTCCACTGTGAAGACCGACCCAAGAAACCTGTTCAGTTCCTCAGCCATTTCCTCATCTCCCATTATTAAATCTCCCTTTTCATCCTCTAAAGGACCAATATTTACCTTAGCCACTCTTTTTTGTTTTATATATTTGTAGAAACTTTTACTGTCTGTTTTTATATTCTGAGCAAGTTTACTCTCATAATCTATCTTACTCTTTATAGCTTTTTTAGTAGCTTTCTGTTGCCCCCTAAAGATTTCCCAGTCCTCCAGTCTCCCACCAATCTTTGCCAATTTGTATGCTTTTTCCTTCAATTTGATAGTCTCCCTTATTTCCTCAGATATCCACGGTCGATTTTCCCTTTCTACCGTCCTTCCTTTTAGTTGGTATATCTTGGCAACATCTTAGCAACCATCAATTCGAATACAACCTCCAAAGAATACAACACTAAGTAATCCTTTAAGCTTGCCTTTTAACATCCATAAGACTTAAAACACCTTTTCCCAGAAGCACATCGGGTTTAAATTCACTACTGAAAACATTTATAATTCTGAATTGACCAAATGATCAAGAGATAGTCATTTGATGGCAGAGAGAACAGCAGTACACCTGCTCTGTCTGGCTTCAGCTCCAACACTGAAAACGAAACTAAAACACAGCCTGCAGCAAACAGCCTAAAATGAAAGTAAGAAGCTGACAGACAGCCCAGTTCCACCCACTCTCTGACATCACTGCAGTAATAAACACCCATTTTTTAAAGGTACTCTCACATGGCAGCACGGTAGCATTGTGGATAGCACAGTCGTTTCACAGCTCCAGGGTCCCAGGTTCGATTCCGGCTTGGGTCACTGTCTGTGCGGAGTCTACGGCAGCACGGTAGCATTGTGGATAGCACAGTCGTTTCACAGCTCCAGGGTCCCAGGTTCGATTCCGGCTTGGGTCACTGTCTGTGCGGAGTCTGCACATCCTCCCCGTGTCTGCGTGGGTTTCCTCCGGGTGCTCCGGTTTCCTCCCACAGTCCAAAGATGTGCAGGTTAGGTGGATTGGCCATGATAAATTGCCCTTAGTGTCCAAAATTGCCCTTAGTGTTGGGTGGGGTTACGTGTTTATGGGGATAGGGTGGAGGTGTTAACCTTGGATAGGGTGCTCTTTCCAGGAGCCGGTACATACCCGATGGGCCGAATGGACTCCTTCTGCACTGTAAATTCTATGATATGACACATTAAACACCTGTTACAACCGTTACAACCTGTCTCGGTGCTCTGCCTGATGGGTGTGAGGGGTGGGCTGGCCTGGGTTGGCCATGGAAGGGTTGGAGGGGAGGAATGGTTGGGCTCCTCATCCTCCCCCACCTCAGCTCCCCACCACTGCCCTACACCGTCGCACCAGGGATCCAATGGCACCGTGTGATGGATTGGCCATCTCGTGTGCACGGATCACCCAGGTGGGCGGTGGAAGGTGCTACCGTGGGCAGGAGTCAGACATTGTCAAACGATGTGGAGCACCGAGCTCATCGTAGAGCAGCTTGTCATCATCCTCCATCCTGTGGACTGGCTGTTACCGCTGGCCCCATCTCCGCTGCTGCCCACTCGCTGCTGCCCACTCCGCTGCTGCCCACTCGGACATTGCCCACTCCACTGCTGCCCACTCCACTGCTGCCCACTCCGCTGCTGCCCACTCCGCTGCTGCCCACTCGGACATTGCCCACTCCACTGCTGCCCACTCCACTGCTGCCCACTCCGCTGTTGCCCACTCCGCTGCTGCCCACTCGGACATTGCCCACTCCACTGCTGCCCACTCCACTGCTGCCCACTCCGCTGCTGCCCACTCCGCTGCTGCCCACTCCACTGCTGCGCACTCCACTGCTGCCCACTCTGCTGCTGCCCGCTCTGCTGCTGCCCACTCCACTGCTGCGCACTCCGCTGCTGCCCACTCCGCTGCTGCCCACTCCACTGCTGCCCACTCCACTACTGCGCACTCCACTGCTGCCCACTCCACTGCTGCCCACTCCGCTGCTGCGCACTCCGCTGCTGCCCAATCCGCTGCTGCCCACTCCGCTGCTGCCCACTCCGCTGCTGCCCACTCCACTGCTGCCCACTCCACTGCTGCCCACTCCACTGTTGCGCACTCCACTGCTGCGCACTCCACTGCTGCGCACTCCACTGCTGCGCACTCCGCTGCTGCGCACTCTGCTGCTGCCCACTCCGCTGCTGCCCACTCCACTGCTGCCAACTCCGCTGCTGCCCACTCCACTGCTGCCAACTCTGCTGCTGCCCACTCCGCTGCTGCCCACTCCACTGCTGCCAACTCCACTGCTGCCCACTCCACTGCTGCCCACTCCGTTGCTGCCCGTTCGGACATTGCCCACTCTGCTGCTGCCCACTCCACTGCTGCCCACTCCGCTGCTGCCCATTCGGACATTGCCCACTCTGCTGCTGCCCACTCCGCTGCTGCCCGTTCGGACATTGCCCACTCTGCTGCTGCCCACTCCACTGCTGCCCACTCCGCTGCTGCCCGTTCGGACATTGCCCACTCTGCTGCTGCCCACTCCACTGCTGCCCGCTCCACTGCTGCCCGCTCCACTCCTGCCCGCTCCACTGCTGCCCACTCCACTGCTGCCCACTCCACTGCTGCGCACTCCACTGCTGCCCACTCCGCTGCTGCCCACTCCACTGCTGCGCACTCCGCTGCTGCCCACTCCGCTGCTGCCCACTCCGCTGCTGCCCACTCCGCTGCTGCCCACTCCGCTGCTGCCCACTCCGCTGCTGCCCACTCCGCTGTTGCCCACTCCACTGCTGCCCACTCCGCTGCTGCCCGTTCGGACATTGCCCACTCTGCTGCTGCCCACTCCACTGCTGCCCACTCCACTGCTGCCCGCTCCACTGCTGCCCGCTCCACTGCTGCCCACTCCACTGCTGCCCGCTCCACTGCTGCCCACTCCACTGCTGCCCACTCCACTGCTGCCCACTCCACTGCTGCCTACTCTGCTGCTGCCCACTCTGCTGCTGCCCGCTATGCTGCTGCCGCCCACTCCGCTGCTGCCCACTCCACTGCTACCCACTCCACTGCTGCCCACTCCGCTGCTGCCCACTCCACTGTTGCCCACTCCGCTGCTGCCCATTCCCCTGCTGCCCACTCCACTGCTGCCCACTCCACTGCTGCCCACTCCACTGCTGCCCACTCCGCTGCTGCCCACTCCGCTGCTGCCCGCTCCACTGCTGCCCACTCCGCTGCTCCCCACTCCACTGCTGCCCACTCCGCTGCTGCCCACTCCGCTGCTGCCCACTCCGCTGCTGCCCACTCTGCTGCTGCCCACTCCACTGCTGCCCACTCCGCTGCTGCCCGCTCTGCTGCTGCCCGCTCCACTCTTGCCCACTCCACTGCTGCCCACTCTGCTGCTGCCCACTCTGCTGCTGCCCACTCCGCTGCTGCCCACTCCACTGTTGCCCACTCCACTGCTGCCCATTCCCCTGCTGCCCACTCCACTGCTGCCCACTCCACTGCTGCCCACTCCGCTGCTGCCCACTCCGCTGCTGCCCGCTGTGCTGCTGCCCACTCCGCTGCTGCCCACTCCGCTGCTGCCCGCTCTGCTGCTGCCCACTCCACTGCTGCCCACTCCGCTGCTGCAGCCACCTCCTCCTCGAGCAGCTGCGCCTTGTACAGCCGCAGGGCGTCCCCCGGGGCTGCGGCGACCAGCGGGAAGGCCTCCGTGACCCCCAGTGCACCCATAAAACTTGACTGTTTGACCCCACACACACAGCAAGACTACATGACCCTTTGAAACCCCCGTCAAACCAGAAACCGTGGCCGATTGACTCCGCCACCGCCCCCCCCCCCATAGGAACAGACCAAATGACCCCTGGCAAAGGGACCAATCAGCAAGACAGGAGGGTGAGGGAAACATAGCCAATCATCTTTCAGCTAATTTCCACAACCTCACCTTGTGACCCCTTGGCCTTGGGAAGAAGTTGGCCATTGAACCGCTCCCGCCCAACGAGATGCTCGCCGCCCCCCCCCCCCCCCCCCCCTCGCCATGCCTTACCCATCGCCAACCCCAACACCCCCACCCAACAACCTTCCTCCCCTCCCACTCAGAGCCATATTCGCAATCCGGCCTTAGGAGATGCTACTAAATGGTCATGTGGGGCCTTGCGAAGTGGGCCTGCCACCCACGCCCAGGGGGTCCGTGTGCTCAGCTTCATGGTGAGGCGGGATTTGACACGTTTTCCCTTTTATTTGCTGACAGGTGGGCTCGGGAACGCCAGCCTGTCGACAGTGGCAGCTTCGGCAACGCAACTGGTGGTGAGCAGCGACAGGATTGCGGAGCGACGCCCGGGGGGGTGGGGGGGGGGGGGGGTAGATTTACAGGATTGAGAATCGGGCACTTGTCCCTTGAGTCAGGGGGAGGCAGTGGGGGCGAAGTGTCAAACAAACAGGATCCTGGACTTTGTTAACACGGACAAGAGCACAGGAGAGAGCACGGTCTGTTACACTTCACCCTCTAACAGTGCTGCACTCCCTCAGTACTGACCCTCTGACTGTGCGGCACTCCCTCAGTACTGACCCTCTGACAGTGCGGCACTCCCTCAGTACTGATCCTCTGACAGTGCAGCACTCCCTCAGTACTGACCCTCTGACAGTGCGGCGCTCCCTCAGTACTGACCCTCTGACAGTGCGGCACTCCCTCAGTACTGACCCTCTGACAGTGCAGCTCCCTCAGTACTGACCCTCTGACAGTGTAGAGCTCCCTCAGTACTGACCCTCTGACAGAGCGGCACTCCCTCAGTACTGACCCTCTGACAGTGCGCTGCTCCCTCAGGACTGACCCTCTGACAGTGCGGCGCTCCCTCAGTACTGACCCTCTGACAGTGCGGCACTCCCGTAGTACTGACCCTCTGACAGTGCGGCACTCCCTCAGTACTGACCCTCTGACAGTGCGGCACTCCCTCAGTACTGACCCTCTGACAGTGCGGCACTCCCTCAGTACTGACCCTCTGACAGTGCAGCTCCCTCAGTACTGACCCTCTGACAGTGCGGCACTCCCTCAGTACTGACCCTCTGACAGTGCAGCTCCCTCAGTACTGATCCTCTGACAGTGCGACACTCCCTCAGTACTGACCCTCTGACAGTGCGCTGCTCCCTCAGTACTGACCCTCTGACAGTGCGGCACCCTCAGTACTGACCCTCTGACAGTGCGGCACCCTCAGTACTGACCCTCTGACAGTGCGGCACCCTCAGTACTGACCCTCTGACAGTGCTGCACTCCCTCAGTACTGACCCTCTGACAGTGCAGCACCCCCTCAGTACTGACCCTCTGACAGTGCGGCACTCCCTCAGTACTAACCCTCTGACAGTGCAGCACTCCCTCAGTACTGACCCTCTGACAGTGCGGCACTCCCTCAGTACTGACCCTCTGACAGTGCAGCACTCCCTCAGTACTGACCCTCTGACAGTGCGGCACCCTCAGTACTGACCCTCTGACAGTGCGGCACTCCCTCAGTACTGACCCTCTGACAGTGCGGCACTCCCTCAGTACTGACCCTCTGACAGTGCGGCACTCCCTCAGTACTGACCCTCTGACAGTGCGGCACACCCTCAATACTGACCCTCTGACAGTGCGGCACTCCCTCAGTACTGACCCTCTGACAGTGCGGCACTCCCTCAGTACTGACCCTCTGACAGTGCGGCACACCCTCAATACTGACCCTCTGACAGTGCGGCACTCCCTCAGTACTGACCCTCTGACAGTGCGGCACTCCCTCAGTACTGACCCTCTGACAGTGCGGCATTCCCTCAGTACTGATCCTCTGACAGTGCAGCACTCCCTCAGTACTGACCCTCTGACAGTGCGGAACTCCCTCAGTACTGACCCTCTGACAGTGCGGCACTCCCTCAGTACTGACCCTCTGACAGTGCGGCTCTCCCTCAGTACTGACCCTCTGACAGTGCGGCACTCCCTCAGTACTGACCCTCTGACAGTGCAGCACTCCCTCAGTACTGACCCTCTGACAGTGTGGCACTCCCTCAGTACTGACCCTCTGGCAGTGCGGCACTCCCTCAGTACTGACCCTCTGACAGTGCGGCACTCTCTCAGTACTGACCCTCTGACAGTGCAGTACTCCCTCAGTACTGACCCTCTGACAGTGCAGCACTCCCTCAGTACTGACCCTCTGACAGTGCAGCACTCCCTCAGTACTGACCCTCTGACAGTGCGGCACTCCCTCAGCACTGACCCTCTGACAGTGCAGCACTCCCTCAGTACTGACCCTCTGACAGTGCAGCACTCCCTCAGTACTGACCCTCTGACAGTGCAGCACTCCCTCAGTACTGACCCTCTGACAGTGCTGCACTCCCTCAGTACTGACCCTCTGACAGTGCGGCACTCGGCACTCCCTCAGTACTGACTCTCTGACAGTGCGAGTCTCCCTCAGTACTGACCCTCTGACAGTGCAGCACTCCCTCATTACTGACCCTCTGACAGTGCAGGACTCCCTCAGTACTGACCCTCTGACAGTGCAGCACTCCCTCAGTACTGACCCTCTGTCAGTGCGGCACTCCCTCAGCACTGACCGTCTGACAGTGCGGCACTCCCTCAGTACTGACCCTCTGACAGTGCAGCACTCCCTCAGTACTGACCCTCTGACAGTGCAGCACTCCCTCAGTACTGACCCTCTGACAGTGCGGCACTCCCTCAGTACTGACCCTCTGACAGTGCAGCACTCCCTCAGTACTGACCCTCTGACAGTGCAGCACTCCCTCAGTACTGACACTCTGACAGTGCAGCACTCCCTCAGTACTGACCCTCTGACAGTGCGGCGCTCCCTCAGTACTGACCCTCTGACAGTGCAGCACTCCCTCAGTACTGACCCTCTGACAGTGCGGCACTCCCTCAGTACTGACCCTCTGACAGTGCAGCATTCCCTCAGTACTGACCCTCTGACACTGCAGCACTCCCTCAGTACTGACCCTCTGACACTGCAGCACTCCCTCAGTACTGACCCTCTGAAGTGCAGCATTCCCTCAGTACTGACCCTCTGACACTGCAGCACTCCCTCAGTACTGACCCTCTGACAGTGCAGCACTCCCTCAGTACTGACCCTCTGACAGTGCGGCACTCCCTCAGTACTGACCCTCTGACAGTGAAGCACTCCCTCAGTACTGACACTCTGACAGTGCAGCACACCCTCAGTACTGACCCTCTGACAGTGCAGCACTCCCTCAGTACTGACCCTCTGACAGTGTGGCACTCCCTCAGTACTGACCCTCTGACAGTGCAGCACCCTCAGTACTGACCCTCTGACAGTGCAGCACCCTCAGTACTGACCCTCTGACAGTGCAGCACCCTCAGTACTGACCCTCTGACAGTGCGGCGCTCCCTCAGCACTGACCCTCTGACAGTGCAGCACTCCCTCAGTACTGACCCTCTGACAGTGCGGCTCTCCCTCAGTACTGACCCTCTGACAGTGCGGCACTCCCTCAGTACTGACCCTCTGACAGTGCAGCACTCCCTCAGTACTGACCCTCTGACAGTGTGGCACTCCCTCAGTACTGACCCTCTGGCAGTGCGGCACTCCCTCAGTACTGACCCTCTGACAGTGCGGCACTCTCTCAGTACTGACCCTCTGACAGTGCAGTACTCCCTCAGTACTGACCCTCTGACAGTGCAGCACTCCCTCAGTACTGACCCTCTGACAGTGCAGCACTCCCTCAGTACTGACCCTCTGACAGTGCGGCACTCCCTCAGCACTGACCCTCTGACAGTGCAGCACTCCCTCAGTACTGACCCTCTGACAGTGCAGCACTCCCTCAGTACTGACCCTCTGACAGTGCAGCACTCCCTCAGTACTGACCCTCTGACAGTGCTGCACTCCCTCAGTACTGACCCTCTGACAGTGCGGCACTCGGCACTCCCTCAGTACTGACTCTCTGACAGTGCGAGTCTCCCTCAGTACTGACCCTCTGACAGTGCAGCACTCCCTCATTACTGACCCTCTGACAGTGCAGGACTCCCTCAGTACTGACCCTCTGACAGTGCAGCACTCCCTCAGTACTGACCCTCTGTCAGTGCGGCACTCCCTCAGCACTGACCGTCTGACAGTGCGGCACTCCCTCAGTACTGACCCTCTGACAGTGCAGCACTCCCTCAGTACTGACCCTCTGACAGTGCAGCACTCCCTCAGTACTGACCCTCTGACAGTGCGGCACTCCCTCAGTACTGACCCTCTGACAGTGCGGCACTCCCTCAGTACTGACCCTCTGACAGTGCAGCACTCCCTCAGTACTGACCCTCTGACACTGCAGCACTCCCTCAGTACTGACCCTCTGAAGTGCAGCATTCCCTCAGTACTGACCCTCTGACACTGCAGCACTCCCTCAGTACTGACCCTCTGACAGTGCAGCATTCCCTCAGTACTGACCCTCTGACACTGCAGCACTCCCTCAGTACTGACCCTCTGACAGTGCGGCACTCCCTCAGTACTGACCCTCTGACAGTGAAGCACTCCCTCAGTACTGACACTCTGACAGTGCAGCACACCCTCAGTACTGACCCTCTGACAGTGCAGCACTCCCTCAGTACTGACCCTCTGACAGTGTGGCACTCCCTCAGTACTGACCCTCTGACAGTGCAGCACCCTCAGTACTGACCCTCTGACAGTGCAGCACCCTCAGTACTGACCCTCTGACAGTGCGGCGCTCCCTCAGCACTGACCCTCTGACAGTGCAGCACTCCCTCCTGTCACTGAATCTGTGTTGTTGGCCCTGCACCCAGGGGCCAGTCCTGAGTTAGTCTTGATTCTGATTGAAGCTCCTTCTGTGAGAGAGCAAAAGGCAGTGAATGTGGCACCCACTGTGAGATTTCTGGAATGGGGGAATCTCTCCCTCTATTCCAGAATACTCGGAGACACCCTGTCCAGGAGCCCCCATAAAGCCAAAGCTCGCTGACCTCTGACCCCAGGTAAACACAGGTTCCCAGACCTCTGACCCTCAGTACCCAATGGAAGAAAACAGGCTTGGGAGGGACTCTGCTGCTAAAGAGGATATAACTTGGAATAGGAATGGTGGGGAGCGGGAAGGTAGGGTGAGTGGGACTGGTGGGGGAGGGGGATATGCAGGAGGTGGGATGTTGGGGTGGTAGTGATTGTGGGGAATGTGTATGGGCTGTGGGTGCTCAGTGGGTGATAGGTATGGGCTCTGGGTGCTCAGTGGGTGATGGGTATGGGCTCTGGGTGCTCAGTGGGTGGGTATGGGCTGTGGGTGCTCAGTGGGTGGGTATGGGCTGTGGGTTCTCAGTGGGTGGGAATGGGCTGTGGGTGCTCAGTGGGTGGGTATGGGCTCTGGGTGCTCAGTAGGTGGGTATGGGCTGTGGGTGCTCAGTGGGTGATGGGTATGGGCTGTGGGTGCTCAGTGGGTGATGGGTATGGGCACTGGGTGCTCAGTGGGTGGGTATGGGCTGTGGGTGCTCAGTGGGTGGGTATGGGCTCTGGGTGCTCAGTGGGTGATGGGTATGGGCACTGGGTGCTCAGTGGGTGGGTATGGGCTGTGGGTGCTCAGTGGGTGGGTATGGGCTCTGGGTGCTCAGTGGGTGGATATGGGCTCTGGGTGCTCAGTAGGTGGGTATGGGCTGTGGGTGCTCAGTGGGTGATGGGTATGGGCTGTGGGTGCTCAGTGGGTGATGGGTATGGGCAGTGGGTGCTCAGTGGGTGGGTATGGGCTGTGGGTGCTCAGTGGGTGGGTATGGGCTGTGGGTGCTCAGTGGGTGATAGGTATGGGCTGTGGGTGCTCAGTGGGTGGGTATGGGCTATGGGTGCTCAGTGGGTGATGGGTATGGGCTGTCGGTGCTCAGTGGGTGGGTATGGGCTGTGGGTGCTCAGTGGGTGATGGGTATGGGCTGTGGGTGCTCAGTGGGTGGGTATGGGCTGTGGGTGCTCAGTGGGTGGGTATGGGCTGTGGGTGCTCAGTGGGTGGGTATGGGCTCTGGGTGCTCAGTGGGTGATGGGTATGGGCTGTGGGTGCTCAGTGGGTGGATATGGGCTCTGGGTGCTCAGTGGGTGGGTATGGGCTGTGGGTGCTCAGTGGGTGATGGGTATGGGCTGTCGTTGCTCAGTGGGTGGGTATGGGCTGTGGGTGCTCAGTGGGTGATGGGTATGGGCTGTGGGTGCTCAGTGGGTGATGGGAATGGGCTCTGGGTGCTCAGTGGGTGATGGGAATGGGCTCTGGGTGCTCAGTGGGTCTTCGCCCACAGGGGAATCTCTCAGTAGCTGTTTCTGGGACCCACACGTCCTCTCTATTCACTATCCTGACTCTGTGCTTCCCCCCCTCCCTCCCTCCAGGCCTGTGCCGCCAATGTCGCCCAGCCCTGTGCCTCGAACATCCACGTCAGTGGCACCTGCTACCTATTCGATAACCAACTCCGTACACTCGGCCAACTCAATCCTGGAATTGAAGGTGAGCATTGATTTTGAATCATGACAGAGAGATAGAGAGAGAGGGAGGGAGAGAGAGGGAAACAATATGAGGGTGTGGGGAAGAGAGAGGGATAGAGAGGGAGAGTCAGAGGGAGAGAGAGAAATGGAGATAGAGAGAGAGAGTGCGAGACAGAAAGAGGTTCCACGGCAGGACGCATGGAGAGAGAGGCAGGTAACGAGTCAGACAGAGAGAGAGAGAGAATGAGGGATAGACAGAGAGAAACTGAGAGAGAGGAGACAGCAAGAGAGAGAGAGATCAGGCCAGAGAGACAGTGGTTGGGACAGACAAGGAGGCGGAGAGAGTGAGATAGTAGGGGAAAGAGAGTTGGAGAGAGACCGAGAGACAGACAGACAGAAAAATGGAGAGATAGAAACATAGAGTGATGGGCAGGGAGTCAGAGAGAGAGCGATGTGAGAGGGAGAGACCTACCCCAGAAACTTTCAAGATATTAATTGATTTTCTAAAGTGCAGCACTCCCTCAGTACTGACCCTCTGACAGTGCGGCACTCCCTCAGTACTGACCCTCTGACAGTGCGGCACTCCCTCAGTACTGACCCGCTGACAGTGCAGCACTCCCTCAGTACTGACCCTCTGACAGTGCAGCACTCCCTCAGTTCTGACCCTCTGACAGTGCAGCACTCCCTCAGCACTGACCCTCTGACAGTGCAGCACTCCCTCAGTACTGACCCTCTGACAGTGCGGCACTCCCTCAGTACTGACCCTCTGACAGTGCGGCACTCCCTCAGTACTGACCCTCTGACAGTGCGGCACTCCCTCAGTACTGACCCTCTGACAGTGCAGCACTCCCTCAGTACTGACCCTCTGACAGCGCAGCACTCCCTCAGTACTGACCCTCTGACAGTGCGGCGCTCCCTCAGTACTGACCCTCTGACAGTGCAGCACTCCCTCAGTACTGACCCTCTGACAGTGCAGCACTCCCTCAGTACTGACCCTCTGAAGGGCAGCACGGTGGCCTAGTGGTTAGCACAACCGCCTCACGGCGCTGAGGTCCCAGGTTCGATCCCGGCTCTGGGTCACTGTCCGTGTGGAGTTTGCACATTCTCCCCGTGTCTGCGTGGGTTTCGCCCCCACAACCCAAAAATGTGCAGAGTAGGTGGATTGGCCACGCTAAATTGCCCCCTTAATTGGAAAAAATAATTGGGTACTCTAAATTTTAAAAAAAAGTACTGACCCTCTGATAGTGCAGCACTCCCTCAGTACTGACCCTCTGACAGTGCGGCACTCCCTCAGTACTGACCCTCTGACAGTGCAGCACTCCCTCAGTACTGACCCTCTGATAGTGCAGCACTCCCTCAGTACTGACCCTCTGACAGTGCGGCACTCCCTCAGTACTGACCCTCTGACAGTGCGGCACTCCCTCAGTACTGACCCTCTGACAGTGCAGCACTCCCTCAGTACTGACCCTCTGACAGTGCGGCAATCCCTCAGTACTGACCCTTTGACAGTGCGGCGCTCCCTCAGTCCGGGCCCTCTGACTGCAGCACTCCCTCAGTACTGACCCACTGACAGTGCGGCGCTCCCTCAGTACTGATCCTCTGACAGTGCGGCACTCCCTCAGTACTGACCCTCTGACAGTGCGGCACTCCCTCAGTACTGACCCACTGACAGTGCAGCACTCCCTCAGTACTGATCCTCTGACAGTGAGGCACTCCCTCAGTACTGACCCTCTGACAGTGCAGCACTCCCTCAGTACTGACCCTCTGACAGTGCGGCACTCCCTCAGTACTGACCCTCTGACAGTGCCGCACTCCCTCAGTACTGACCCTCTGACAGTGCAGCACTCCCTCAGTACTGACCCTCTGACAGTGCGGCACTCCCTCAGTACTGACCCCTACTTGCAACATTTGTACATGAAGAGGGTGTAACACCCACCAAACGTGACCCCTTCTCGACGGAGCCCCTCTGGCTGCTGTGTGACTGATCGCCCCTCGAATGTGCCACGTTTCCGAAATGACAGAATTCTCTCAATCTCACTGCTTTAATCCAACGTTTTTTCCATTGCTTAGTCCTGTGAAGAGGCGGTCTGAAACCTTTACCTGCCTTCGAGTTATCTTTGTTACTTACAGCACAGAAGGAGGCCGTTCAGCCCATCGTGTCTGCGCCGGCTCCCACACGAGCTACCCGGGGCTAGGCCCATTTCCCCGTCTCCGTAAATGAATCGAATATATATCCAGCTCTCTTTGAAGCCTCCTGCGGAATCCACCTCCACCTCTCTCCCAGGCAGCGCATTCCAAACCCCAACTCTCTGAGTAAAGACCTTTCTCCGCAGCTCACTCCCAGCTCTCTCGCTGGCCATCTTGAAATCATGGCCCCCGCACCCCCCCCCCCCCCCCCCTCCCCATCCCCCTCGTCACTGACTTACCAATCAGTGGAAGCAGAATATCCTTCGTTACCCTGTCAACATTGTCCATCATTTTGGACACCTCAATAAGGCCTCTTAATCTTCTCTACCCCAAGTACAACAAGCCCAATTTCTCCCATCTTTCCTGGTGTCTAAAAGTCCGCATTCCTGGTATCCAGTACATCTCCTCCGTACTCTCTCCAGGGCTTAAACACCCTTCCTTAAATCAGGTGCCCAGAACTGAACACAATCCTCCAAATGTGGTGACCAATGATTTGTAGGGGTGCAGCATCGCTTCCTTGCTATTAAACTCTCTGCCTCTATTTGTAAACCCAAGGATGCTGTAAGCCTTCTGAACAACTGTTTCAGCTTGCCTGGCATCCTTCAGAGAATCGTGCACTTGAACCCCGAGGTCCCTCTGTTCTTGCATCCCCCACCCCCCGCCCCACCCTCCTCAACGTTGGACTATTGAGCCTAAATTGTCTCCCCCATGTTGTGACATGATCATAAATGTAAAAGCTACAAGTGTTAATGTAATGTCCATCTCAACCACTAGATGGAGCTAGATCTCCAAGTCTAGAAGACATTGATGCTGAGCCTTGTGGGGGAGAAGTGAAGGAGATAGCTGGAGAATAGACTGAAGGAAAGATAGTGTGAGTGAGAGCAGATCATAGTTCATGTAATAGTGTAGAGATTAGTAGTGGATGAGTGTAGATTACTTGTTCTCCGGGGTAAGTGTCGAGTCTAATTTAGTAGTGTTAATAAATTTATAGCTTTGTTCAATTTAATAGCTACTTGTTCTTGTGAACACGGCACAAACCATCCTGAATTTAGCAACACAAAGCACCACACCTGTACCGTCTCCCAAAATGCTTACCTCACATTTCGATGATTTGAAATTGGTCTTTCAAGTGTCTGCCCATGTGGCCAACTTGTCAGTGCCCCTCTGAAGTTGCTCAGCGTCATCCTTACGATTCACTATTCTCCCCATCTGCAAATTTAGAGACTTTGGCCGGGATTCTCCCTCCCGGGGACTAACTCCCCACGCCGGCGTGAAAACCGGCGCCAACGGCTCCGGCGTCAACGGGCCCCCAAGGTGCGGAATTCTCACATGTCTCGGGGGCTCGGTGGATGGCGGAGGGGTTGGCGCCGCTCCAGCTGGCGCCGAAGGGATGGTGCGATTTTGCGCATGCTCGGAGCGGCCGTCATAATCTCGCGCATGCGCAGAACCGCCGGCGTGATTCCGCGCATGCGCAGACCGGCGGCGCATTTTGGCGCATGCGCGGGGTGTGCTCTTCTCCGCGCCGGCCGTGGCAGAGCCCTACACGGTCCCGCGCGGAAGGAAGAAGTGCCCCCCTCCCACGGCACAGGCCCCCCCCCCCCGCAGATTGGTGGGTCCCGATCGGGGGCCAGGCCACTGTAGGGCCCCCGCGTTCGGATCGCTCCCCGCGCTCCCCTGATGACCTCCCCTGCCGACTTGCCTGCCAGGTCCCACCGTGTGGTACCATCAGTAATGCAAGCCGGCGGGACTGGCCAAAAGTGGATGGCCACTCGGCCCATCGGGGCCGGGAGAATTGCCGGGGGCGGCCCCGACCGGCGTGCCGGGAATCCCGCCCCTGCCCGAAAAACGGCGCGGGAGAACATGGCAGCCGTCGCCGGGGCGAGATTCGTGCCGCCCCACTCCCCACCAGGGATTCTCCGACCGGGTGGGAGGGGGTCGGAGAATCCTGCCCTTTACTCTCAACGCCCACTCCTAAATCAGTTATATAAACCAGAAAAAGCAAAGGTCCCAACACTGATCCCTGGGGAACACCACTTACAACTCATCTTCAGTTTGAAAAATGCCCGTCTACACCTACCCGCCGTTTCCTATCTCTTAGCCAATGTTTAGCCCACGCTGCCAATGACCCATCAATCCCAAACGTTTTTAATTTGCTAAGCAGCCTGCCATGTGGCACCACATCAAATGTTTTCTGCAAGTCCAAATATACAACATCCTGGCACCACCTTCACAGTAACACAGGAACAGAGGAATTAGGAGCGGAAGTTGGCAAATCAGCCCTTGGAGCCCGCTGCGCCATTCAATCAGATCACCTGGTCTCAAATGCCCCCCCCTCCCCCCGTCTGTTCCCCATATCCCTTCAACCCATTGTTTAAATCAGGGGCGAAATTCTCCGACCCCCCGCAGGGTCGGAGAATCGCCCAGGGCCGGTGTAAATCCCGCCCTCGCCATGGCCGGAATTCTCCGCCACCCGGGAATTGGCGGGGACGGGAATCGCACCGCGCCGATCGGCGTGCCCCCCGCGGCGATTCTCCGGCCCGCGATGGGCCGAAGTCCCGCCGCTGAGAGGCCTCTCCCGCCGACGTGGTTTCAACCACTTCTGGTGGCGGCGGGATTGGCGGCGGGAGCGGCCCCCTGGGGTCCTGGTGGGGGGGGGCGCGGGGCGATCGGACCCCGGGGGGTGCCCCCACGGTGGCCAGGCCCGCAATCGGGGCCCACCGAGCAGGCAGACGGGCCAGTGCCGTGGGGGCACTCTTTCTCTTCCGCCGCCGCCACGGCCTCCACCATGGTGGGGGCGGAAGAGACCCCCTACCGCCCATGCGCTGGTGGTGACGTCAGCGGCTGCTGATGCGCCGGCGCATGCGCAAACCGGCGAAGGCCTTTTGGCCAGCCCTGACGCCGGGCGTCAAAGGCCGTTGGCTCCGGTTTTGGTGCCAGTCGGTGTGGTGCCAACCACTCCGGCCCAAGCCTAGCCCCTAAATGTGTGGAGAATTCCGCACCTTTGGGGAGGCACGCTGGGACCCCCCCACCCCTCCCGGTAGGGGAGAATCCCGGCCCAGAAATCTATCTATCTACTTCTTGAAGTTATTTAATGACTCAGATTCCACCGCCCTATGGGGCAGCAAGTTCCACAAATTCAACCCCCTCCACGAGAAGTAGTTCCTCCTCATCTCAGTTCCAAATCCACCACCTGCCAACCTGTATCAGCGACCTATCATCTAGATTGTCCCACAAGGGGGGAACCATTTGGTCTACATTTACTTGATCAATCCCCTTCAGTATTTTGTACACCTCGATGATATCCCTTCTCATCCGTCTAAACTCCAGCCCAAACTGTTTAATCTCTCCTCATCCGTCAACCTTTTCATCCCCGGAATCAATGCGGAAGAAATGTCTCCCAACTTCACCGCTGTCTCTAAATTTACGCACTGCTCCCTCGGCCTAGACTCCTCCGCACACCATGGGGGTCTCCCGCGGCCCCATCACTTCTCTTTCTCACCACTGAGATCCTTCGGGGCGCCGGGGGACATGTTGCCAGTTTTCCGGCCTCCATGGTGGGGTTCGAAGTCGGGGGGGGGGGGCCCGTGGTAACCCCTCTCTCACGCGCTGCCTCCCTTTTGCAGAGTGTCCCATTGTGCTGGTGGACGTGGTCTTCCTGTTCGATGGCTCCAACAGTCTGAAAAAGGAGGACCTGGAAAAGAACAAGAGCTTCATGCTGAACATGATAGAGAGCTCCGACAAAACCATGCACGTGAGTGTGCTGGGGGTGGGTGAGGGGGGGGGGGGGCATCGGAACAGCGTGGGCAGTGGGATTAGCTGGATGATTGATGCGGGCTGTGGGGAGAGAACGGGAAGCGTTTGTGTGCGAGTGTGACTGATTGTGTGTGAGTCAGCGCGTCTGTGTCAGGGTGAGTGAGTGTGAGAGTGTGTGTGTGTGTGAGAGTGTGTTTATGTCTGTGTGTGTGTGACTGCATGCATCAGGGTGAGTGCGTGTGTGATTGTTATGTGAGGGGAGAGTGTGTGTTAGTGTGTGAGAGTGTGTCTATGTCTGTGGCTGTGTGTGTGTGTGTGTTTGTGCTGTGTGTGAGTGCGAGTGCGTGTGTGTGTCAGGATGAGTGTGTGTGATTGTTGTGTGAGGGGAGAGTGTGTGTGAGAGTGTGTGTTAGTGTGTGAGAGTGTGTCTATGTCTGTGGCTGTGTGTGTGTGTGTGTTTGTGTCTGTGTGTGAGTGTGAGTGCGTGTGTGTGTCAGGATGAGTGTGTGTGATTGTTGTGTGAGGGGAGAGTGTGTGTGAGAGTGTGTGTTAGTGTGTAAGAGTGTGTCTATATCTGTGGCTGTGTGTGTGTGTGTTTGTGTCTGTGTGTGAGTGTGAGTGCGTGTGTTTGTGTGTGACAGGGTGAGTGTGTGTGATTGTTGTGTGAGGTGAGAGTGTGTGTGTGTGTGAAAGTGAGTGTTAGTGTGTGAGTGTGTTTGTGTCTGTGTGAGTGTGAGTGTGTGTGTGTGTGTCAGGGTGAGTGTGTGTGATTGTTGTGTGAGGTGAGAGTGTGTGTGTGTGTGTGTGAGAGTGTGTGTTAGTGTGTGAGAGTGTGTGTGTGAAAGTGAGTGTTTGTGTCTGTGTGTGTGAGTGTGAGTGCGGTGTGTGTGTCAGGGTGAGTGTGTGTGATTGTTGTGTGAGGTGAGAGTGTGTGTGTGTGAAAGTGTGTGTTAGTGTGTGAGTGTGTTTGTGTCTGTGTGTGTGAGTGTGAGTGCATGTGTGTGTGTGACAGGGTGAGTGTGTGTGATTGTTGTGTGAGGTGAGAGTGCGTGTGTGTGAAAGTGTGTGTTGAGTGTGTTTGTGTCTGTGTGTGAGTGTGTGTGCGTGTGTTTGTGTGTGACAGGGTGAGTGTGTGTGATTGTTGTGTGAGGTGAGAGTGTGTGTGTGTGTGAAAGTGTGTGTTAGTGTGTGAGTGTGTTTGTGTGTGAGTGTGTTTGTGTCTGTGTGAGTGCGTGTGTGTGTGTGTGACAGGGTGAGTGTGTGTGATTGTTGTGTGAGGTGACAGTGTGTGTGTGAAAGTGTGTGTTAGTGTGTGTGTGTGTTTGTGTCTGTGTGAGTGCGTGTGTTTGTGTGTGACAGGGTGAGTGTGTGTGATTGTTGTGTGAGGTGAGAGTGTGTGTGTGTGAAAGTGTGTGTTAGTGTGTGAGTGTGTTTGTGTCTGTGTGAGTGCGTGTGTGTGTGTGACAGGGTGAGTGTGTGTGATTGTTGTGTGAGGTGAGAGTGTGTGTGAAAGTGTGTGTGAGTGTGTTTGTGTCTGTGTGAGTGCGTGTGTGTGTGTGTGACAGGGTGAGTGTGTGTGATTGTTGTGTGAGGTGAGAGTGTGTGTGTGAAAGTGTGTGTGAGTGTGTTTGTGTCTGTGTGAGTGCGTGTGTGTGTGTGTGACAGGGTGAGTGTGTGTGATTGTTGTGTGAGGTGAGAGTGTGTGTGTGAAAGTGTGTGTGAGTGTGTTTGTGTCTGTGTGAGTGCGTGTGTTTGTGTGTGACAGGGTGAGTGTGTGTGATTGTTTGTGTGAGGTGAATGTGAGTGTGTGTGTGTGAGTTCATGTGAGAGTGTGTTTCTGCCTGTGTGTGTGAGTGCGAATGCGTGTGTGAGTGTCTGTGTGATTGTATGTGAATGTGTGTGATTTTTGTGTGAGGTGAGAGTGTGTGCGTGTGAGAGTGCGTGTGAGGTCATGTGAGTGCGTGTGAGAGTGTGTTTTTGATTATATGCATGGGTAACTGTGTGTGTGAGTCTGTGCGAAAAAGAGTGTGTCGATGAGTGTGAAAGCATGTTTGTGTGAGTGTGATTGTATGTGAGTGTGTGTGTGAGTCTGTGTGATTGTATGTGAGGTGAGAGTGAGAGTGTGAGTGTGTGTGTGTGCATACGACTGTGTGTGAGTTTGTGCATGAGTGTGTTAATGTGCGCGAAAGTGTGTGATTGAGTCTGTGTGGTAGTGTGAATGTGTGAGTGTCTCAGTGTGAGAGCATGAGGAGTGTGTTTGCGTGTGAGAGAGTGTGTGAGTGTGAGACAGTGTGTGAGTGTGATTGAGGCGAGTGTGTGTGAGTATGCCTGTGAGTTTGAGTGTGTGAGAGTGGGTTTGTGAGTGCGATTGTGTGATTGAGACTGTGTATATAATCGTGAGAGTGTGTGCATGTATATGAGTATGTGTGTCAGTTTAAGTGTGTGTGAGTGTGTCTTCAAGTGAGTTTGTGTAAATGTGTGTGAGTTTGAGTGTGTGTGCATGTGAGTGTAAGGGGGTGTGAATGTTAGTGTGTGTTTGAGGGAGTGTGCAAGAGTTTGCAAGGGTGTGTATGTGTGTGCGTGAGGAAGTGAGTGTACATTAGAGTGTGAGTGTTAGTGAGTGAGTGTGTGACTGAGTGAGAGAGCGGGGCAGACGGATTAGTTTGGGGATTGATACAGGGCTATGGGGAGAGAGTGGGGCAGTGGGATTAGTTTGGGATTGATACAGGGCTATGGGGAGAGAGTGGGGCAGTGGGATTAGTTTGGGGATTGATACAGGGCTATGGGGAGAGAGTGGGGCAGTGGGATTAGTTTGGGGATTGATACAGGGCTATGGGGAGAGAGCGGGGCAGTGGGATTAGTTTGGGGATTGATACAGGGCTATGGGGAGAGAGTGGGGCAGTGGGAGTAGTTTGGGGATTGATACAGGGCTATGGGAAGAGAGTGGGGCAGTGGGATTAGTTTGGGGATTGATACAGGGCTATGGGGAGAGAGTGGGGCAGTGGGATTAGTTTGGGATTGATACAGGGCTATGGGGAGAGAGTGGGGCAGTGGGATTAGTTTGGGATTGATACAGGGCTATGGGGAGAGAGTGGGCAGGGGGATTAGTTTGGGGATTGATACAGGGCTCTGAGGAGAGAGTGGGGCAGTGGGATTAGTTTGGGATTGATACAGGGCTATGGGGAGAGAGTGGGGCAGTGGGATTAGTTTGGGGATTGATAAAGGGCTATGGGGAGAGAGCGGGGCAGTGGGATTAGTTTGGGGATTGATACAGGGCTATGGAGAGAGTGGGGCAGTGGGATTAGTTTGGGGATTGATACAGGGCTATGGGGAGTGAGCGGGGCAGTGGGATTAGTTTGGGGATTGATACAGGGCTATGGGGAGAGAGTGGGGCAGTGGGATTAGTTTGGGATTGATACAGGGCTATGGGGAGAGAGTGGGATTAGTTTGGGGATTGATACAGGGCTATGGGGAGGGAGTGGGAAGGTGTGAGGTTTACCTGTTCTAACTGTGATTTCTGCCCCAGACAGTTTGCCATTGTCCAGTATTCTGCCTTTCAAAGAGTCGAATTAAGCTTTCACAGTTTTATTGATCCGAAAACCGATCTGAAATCCACGATCAACAAGATTAAGCTGATGGAGAGCATAACTTTCACAGCCCGTGGTATCCGATTTGTGACGTGAGTGTGGCAGGGAGTTAGGGAGTGGGCCACGAGTTAGGACATAAGTGCGGACAAGGGATGAATGAACCTGTCAGTTTTAAAAAAAATAATAATTTTCATTAAGATTTTCACAAAATATAAACAACAAAACAATATTAACACAACAACCATGCTAAAAACCAAAGAACAACACCCACCCAACTGCAAAAGCAACTGCAAACAATGAAAAAAAAAAGCAAACAACAAAAGGGAAAGAGACAACGCCCGCCACATCCCACAAACCCATGTACACAATTCTCCCTCCCTCCGAAGCAAACCTCGCCCCCCCTCCCCAGGTTGCTGCTGCTGTCGGCCTATTTCCCTACCGCTCCACCAGAAAGTCCAGGAAAGGCTGCCACCGCCTAAAGAACCCTTGTACTGATTCCCTCAGGGCAAATTTCACCTTCTCCAATTTGATGAACCCCACCATATCATTGATCCAGGCCTCCACGCTTGGGGGCCTCGCATCCTTCCACTGAAGAAGAATCCTCTGCCGGGCTACTAGCAACGCAAAGGCCAGAATACCGGCCTCTTTCGCCTCCTGCACTCCCGGCTCCACTGCAACCCCAAAAATTGTGAGTCCCCAGCCTGGCTTGACCCTGGATCCCACCACCCTTGACACCGTCCTTGCTACCCCCTTCCAAAACTCCCCCAACGCTGGGCACGCCCAAAACATATGGGCATGGTTCGCTGGGCTCCCTGAGCACCTAGCACACCTGTCCTTGCCCCCGAAAAACCTACTCATCCTCGTCCCAGTCATGTGGGCCCTATGCAGCACCTTGAACTGTATGATGCTAAGCCTCGCACAGGAAGAGGAGGAATTCACTCTCTCCAGGGCATCCGCCCACGTCCTCTCCTCAATCTCCTCCCCCAGCTCCTCTTCCCACTTCCCCTTCAGTTCCTCCACCGAGGCCTTGTCTACCTCCTGCATCACCCGGTATATGTCCGAAATCCTCCCTCCTCCAACCCACACCCCCGAGAGCACCCTGTCCCGTACCCCACGTGGGGGCAGCAAGGGGAACCCCTCCATCTGCTGCCTGGCAAACGCCCTAACCTGCATGTACCTAAACATGTTCCCCGGGGGGAGCCCAAACTTCCCCTCTAACTCCCCCAAGCTCGCGAACCTCCCCTCCACAAACAGGTCCCTCAACCTCCTAACCCCTACCCCATGCCAGCCCAGAAATCCGCCATCAATGCTCCCTGGAACAAAGCGATTATCCCCCCGTATCGGGGCCTCCATCGAGCCCCCCACTTCTCCCCTATGCCGTCTCCATTGCCCCCAAATTTTGAGGGTAGCCGCCACCACCGGGCTCGTGGTATACATCGTTGGAGGGAGCGGCAACGGCGCCGTTACCAGCGCCTCCAGGCTCGTGTCCACGCAGGACGCCATCTCCATCCTCTTCCATGCTGCCCCTTCCTCGTCCATTACCCACTTACGCACCATCGCTGCGTTGGCAGCCCAATAATACCCACAGAGGTTGGGCAGCGCCAGCCCCCCCCCATCCCTGCCACGTTCCAAGAACTGTCTTCTCACCCTCGGAGTCCCGTGCGCCCACACAAATCCCGTAATACTCCTGTTGACCCTCCTAATAAAGGCCTTCGGGATAAGGATGGGGAGGCACTGAAACAGGAACAAAAACCTCGGGAGCACCAACATCTTAACGGACTGCACCCTCCCCGCCAGTGACAGCGGTAACATATTCCACCTTTTGAACTCCTCCTCCATCTGCTCCACCAACCTTGTGAGGTTGAGCTTGTGCAGGGCCCCCCAGCTCCCAGCCAGCTGGACCCCTAGGTACCTGAAGCTCTTCCCTGCCTGCTTCAGTGGGAGCCTACCAATCCCCTCCTCCTGATCCCCCGGGTGCACCACGAACAACTCGCTCTTGCCCAGGTTCAGCTTATACCCAGAGAAGCCCCCAAATTCACTAAGAATCCTCATCACCTCCGGCATCCCCACCCACCGGGTCCGCCACATACAGCAACAGGTCGTCCGCATAAAGTGACACTCGATGCTCCTCCCCCCCACCCGCACCAGGCCCCTCCAGTTCCCCGACTCCCTCAACGCCATGGCCAGGGGCTCAATCGCCAACGCGAAGAGCAAGGGGGACAGGGGGCACCCCTGTCTCGTCCCCCGATACAGCCGAAAGTACTCCGACCTCCTCCTATTTGTGGCTACACTCGCCATCGGGGCCTCGTAGAGCAGCCTCACCCACCGGACAAACCCCACCCCAAACCCAAACCTCTCCAACACCTCCCACAGATACCCCCACTCAACCCTATCAAAGGCCTTCTCCGCATCCAATGCCACCACTATCTCCGCCTCCCCTTCCACAGCCGGCATCATAATGACATTGAGGAGCCTTCGTATGTTGGTATTCAACTGCCTTCCCTTCACAAACCCCGCCTGGTCCTCATGAATGACTCCCGGCACACAATCCTCTATTCTAGTGGCCAGGATCTTTGCCAGCAGCTTAGCGTCGGCGTTTAGCAGCGAAATCGGCCTATATGACCCACACTGCAGGGTCCTTGTCCCGCTTCAGGATCAAGGAAATCAGCGCCCGTGACATAGTTGGGGGCAAAGCCCCCCCTTGCCTCATTAAAGGTCCGGACCAACAGGGGGCCCAACAGGTCCGCATACCTTTTATAAAATTTGGCCGGAAACCCATCCGGCCCCGGCGGCTTCCCCGACTGCATGCTCCCTATCCCTTTAATTAGCTCCTCCAGCTCAATCGGCGCCCCCAGTCCCTCCACCCGCTCCTCCTCCACCCTCGGAAACCGCAGCTTGTCCAAGAAGCGCCCCATTTCCCCCCCCCCCCCCCCCCCCCCACCGGGGGTTCCGACCAATACAGTTCCCCATAAAAGTCCCTGAAGACCCCATTAACATCTACCCCCCTCCGCACCACCTTCCCAGCCCTATCCGTCACTCCCCCAATCTCCCTGGCCACGTCCCGCTTTCGGAGCTGGTGTGCCAGCATCCTGCTCGCCTTCTCCCTCTATTCATACACCGCCCCCTGTGCTTTCCTCTACTGAGCTTCCGCCTTTCTGGTAGTCAATAGGTTGAACCTGGCCTGAAGGCTACGCCGCTCCCCCAGCAATCCCTCCTCTGGGGCCTCCGCATATCTCCTATCCACCCTCACCATCTCCCCTATCAGTCTCTCCCTCTGCTCCCCCCTCTCCCTATGGGTTCGGATGGAGATCAATTCCCCCCTCGTCACCGCCTTCAATGCCTCCCAGACCGTCCCCACTCGGACCTCCCCGTTATCATTGGCCTCGAGGTATCTCTCGATACACCCCCGAACCTCCCGGCCACCTCCTCACCTGCCAGCAGCCCCACCTCCAAGCGCCAGAGCGGACGCTGGTCCCTCTCCTCCCCCAGCCCGAGGTCCACCCAGTGCAGGGCATGATCCGAAATGGCAATGGCGGAGTATTCCACATCCTCCACCCTCGAAACCAACCCCCTGCTCAGGACAAGAAAATCAATCCTGAAGTAGGCCTTATGTACATGGGAGAAAAACGAGTACTCCCTGGCCCTTGGCCTCGCAAACCTCCAGGGATCCACCTCCCCCATCTGGTCCATAAACCCCCTCAACACCTTAGCCGCCGCCGACCTCCTACCCGTCCGGGACTTGGATCATCCAATGGGGGATCCAGTACCGTGTTGAAGTCTCCCCCCCCATGATCAGGCCCCCCACCTCCAGGTCCGGAATGCGGCCCAACATACGCCACATAAACCCCGCATCGTCCCAATTTGGGGCGTAAACATTCACCAACACCACCCGCTCCCCCTGCAGCTTGCCACTCACCATCACATACCTCCCGCCACTGTCAGCCACCACATTCAACGCCTCAAACGACACCTTCTTCCCCACCAGGATCGCCGCCCCCCCTACTCTTCTCATCCAGCCCTGAGTGAAATACTTGGCCCACCCATCCCTTCCTCAGCCGAACCTGGTCCACCAATCTCGGGTGTGTCTCCTGGAGCGTGGCCACATCCGCCTTCAGCCCCTTCAGGTGCGCAAATACCCGGGCCCGTTTGACCGGCCCATTCAGCCCCCTCACATTCCAGGTTATCAGCCGGATCAGAGGGCTCCGTGCCCCCCTCCCCTGCCGATTAGCCATAACCCATCCCCTGCCCACCACTGGCCAGCGTCCCCCGCTCGGCCAGTTCCCCACAGCGGCAACTCCCCCCCTCCAGCCCCCCTCCCCCCCCCCTCCCCCCCACACCCCTCAGCCCTCCCTGCATCCTCCTGCTCCTTCCTAACCCAGGTCAGCACACCCTACCACCCCCCCCCCCCCCCCCCCCCACCAGGCTAGGACCCCTCCCAGCCGCCCCTCCCTCCATAGCACTCCCGTGAGCCAGCTAACTTCTGCTGACCCCGGCGACTCCCGCCCTACCTACGACTCCTCCCCACGTGGGACTACTCCTCCTCCTTCGTGCCCATCAGCAGGCCCCCCCCCCCCCCCCCCCCCCCCCCCGCTCTTGCGCGGGAAAATAACAGCCAGCAACGGCCCGCGCTTCTCAGCCCCACCCCGCCCCCACCATCTCCCAGCGTGGGAAACCCGCAGAAAGCCCGCGCTTTCGCCCTGCCCAACCCCGCCTCCTCTAGGGCAACTCCCATTGTCAGACCCTCCCCCACCAGCTCCCCGCACTCCCAGTTTACCCCCCTGCCCGAACACGTCCACCAGACCCATACAAAAAGACATAAAGACATCGCCCCACCCACCCTAAAGCCAACACACATCTTGCATTAAACAGAGCAAACACAATTACATTATCATACAAAATCCCCCATTTTAGACCCTCAGTTTGAGTCCAGTTTCTCGGCCTGCACAAAGGCCCACGCCTCCTCAGGAGACACATCCGGAGTGAGACTCATACAGAGTGAGAGATTTAAACTTGGTAATTTGGTGCAGTGAGGTAAATCAGCAAAGGTAAGTGGAAAATCTAATTCTGCTGTTTTTCAGTTAAAAGTGCAGTGTGGAGCTTAGTGTCTGATTGGTTGAAGCTGCCCCCACCCTAATTGCTGAGAGGCAGTTATCTGTCAATCACCTGAGGCCTGTTGAGTCACTGTCCGTGTGGAGTTTGCACGTTCTCCCCGTGTCTGCGTGGGTTTCGCCCCCACAACCCAAAAATGTGCAGAGTAGGTGGATTGGCCGCTCTAAATTACCCCTTAATTGGAAAAAATAATTGGCTAATCTAAATTTTAAAAACAAAAAAAAAATCTCATAATTGGGATTACTTTTCAAACGTGACCTGCGGCAGTCGAACACACGCTGACCCAGGTTTTTAACCCTTACCGCACCAAATAACTATCTCTGAAATTCCGACAGTGGGCACGCCGGTTTGCCCACCCTCCTGTCGCCCAAGATACTTCCTCCTCATTCCCTCAATCCTGAACCCGGTTCCTGATGGTGAGATTAACTCGTCCCCTTAACCTTCTGTGCTCCCAACCCTCACCCCCTCCCATACCACCCCCACCCTCACCCCAACCCTCCCACACCACACTCACCCCCACTCAACCCCCCGCTCCACCCCCACCCCCACTCGACACTCACCCCCCAACCCTCACCCCCCTCGCCCCCAACCCTCCCATACCACCCCACCCCCACCCTCACCCCAAATCTCCCACACCACCCTCACCCCCACCCTCACCCCCACCCTCACCCTCAACCCTACCTAACCACACTCACCCCTACCCAACCCCCACTCCACCCCCACTCGACACTCACCCCCAACCCTCACCCCCACCCTCACCCCAATCCTCCCACACTACCCCCACCCTCACCCCTCCCACACCACACTCACCCCCACCCAACCCCCCGCTCCACCCCCACTCGACACTCATCCCCAACCTTCACCCCCACCCTCACCCCCACCCTCACCCCAACCCTCTCATATTACCCCCACCCCCACCCTCACCCCCACCCTCACTCCCGCACTACCTCCACCCCTACCCTCATACCACCCCCACCCCCTCTCTCACCCCCAAGCCCTCCCATACCACCCGCACCCTCACCCCCACCCTCACCCCACTCAACCCCTCGCTCCACCCCCACCCACTCGACACTCACCCCCAACCATCACCCCATCCCATACCATCCCCACCCCCACCCTCACCCCCAACCCTCCCTCACCACACTCACGCCCACCCTCACCCCCAACCCTCCCTCACCACACACCCCCACTCAACCCTCCGCTCCACCCCCACCCCCACTCGACACTCACCCCCAACCCTCACCTCCCACTCACCCCAAACCTCCCACACCACCCCACCCTCAGCCCAAACCTCCGACACCACCCTAACCCCCGCCCTAACCCCCACCTTCAACCCCGCACCACCCCCACCCCCACCCTCACCCCCACCCTCACCCCCAACCCTCCCACACCACACTCACGCCCACCCTCAGCCCAACCCTCCCTCACCACACTCACCCCCACTCAACCCCCGCTCCACCCCCAGCCCCACTCGACACTCAACCCAACCCTCACCCCCACCCTCACCCCAACTCTCTCATACCACCCCCACCCCCACCCTCACCCCCACCCTCACCCCCAACCCTCCCACACCACACACCCCCACTCAACCCCCCGCTCCACCCCCACCCCCACTCGACACACCCCAACCCTCACCCCCACCCTCACCCCAACTCTCTCATACCACCCCCACCCCCACCCTCACCCCCACCCTCACCCCCAACCCTCCCACACCACACACCCCCACTCAACCCCCCGCTCCACCCCCACCCCCACTCGACACACCCCAACCCTCACCCCCACCCTCACCCCAACTCTCTCATACCACCCCACCCCCACCCTCACCCCACCCTCCCCCCCAACCCTCCCACACCACACACCCCCACTCAACCCCCCGCTCCACCCCCACCCCCACTCGACACACCCCAACCCTCACCCCCACCCTCACCCCAACTCTCTCATACCACCCCCACCCCCACCCTCACCCCCACCCTCACCCCCAACCCTCTCACACCACACTCACCCCCACTCAACCCCCCCGCTCCACCCCCACCCCCACTCGACTCTCACTCCAAACCCTCATCCCCACCTTCACCCCCAATCCTCCCATACCACCCCCACCCTCACCAAACCTCCCACACCACACTCACCCCCACCCAACCCCCCGATCCACCCCCACCCCCACTCGACTCTCACTCCCAACCATCACCCCCACCCTCACCCCAACCCTCCCACACCACCCACACGCCCATCCTCACCCCAACCCTCCCACACCACCCTCATGCCCATCCTCACACCACCCTCATGCCCATCCTCACCCCAACCCTCCCACACCACCCTCACGCCCATCCTCACCCCCACCCCCACTCGACACTCATCCCCACCCTCACTCCCACACCACCCTCACGCCCATCCTCACCCCCACCCCCACTCGACACTCACCCCCACCCTCACTCCCACCCTCACCCCCATCCTCACCCCCCCGCACCACCCCACACCACCCTCACCCCCGCACCACCCTCACCGCCGCACCATCTCAGCCTCACTCCCCCACCATCCCCACACTCGCACTCACTCGCTCACACCCGGGGCGGTTGTGAGGGGGGAGCAGAGAGTGGGGCGGTTGGGGTGGGGGGTAGGTTGGGGGGGTTTGGGGGAACCCAGACGGCTGGTGTCACTCTGCAGAACCAGGGACCAAGATGGGTGGTCAGTGGCTGCCCAACAAGATGGCAGCGGTGATGGCCGTCCGGGACTGGGCACCACGCCGGTCCCTCGGGGGGGTGGGGGGGTCGCCCTGGCATCTCGTCCCGTTCTCCCGGAGAATCGCGGAGGTCCCGGAGAATACCGGGTCGGGCTAATGATATGCAAACGGTGTTTACAGTACGTGTGTCCCGGTACGCATTGACGCCGCTCCTTCGTGTCAAATTGGCGCCCACCGCGATTTTGCCGTCGGAACCTATTCTCCGTCCAATCGCGATTTCAGCATCGGCAAAGGGAGAATCCCGTGTGCATTGGCGCGGAAAATCAGGGTCAGTTGTGGGTTAGATGGAGCCGTGAACGGGCAACAAGCAGTTTGCCGTCCGCCGGTCAGTTCAAGATATCTCCATAGATGCATTCGCAGTTTCTTTCTGAGCTCAGCCTTGGCTGGGAACAAGGTAAAACAAAACAGTGTGAGAAGCACCTTCTGAAAAACTGCGGCCAGATTTTATTCATGGTTCTGGCAGGAGTCAGGTCTTGTCTTTAACAAGGTGGCAGAAGATCTGTCTCTTTGCCAGAGAACATCCCTGTACAGCAGGTATTCCAGCAGCCGAGTGAAATTCCAAGCGGATTGAGAGCTGTGACGGTTTTCTAGTTGTTTGAGTGGGAGTTCAGATAGCAGTTTAGGGTTTGTGTCACGGTATTAGTTGGCATTGTTAGAGGGGATAACTGTAAGCTATCTTGTGGTGGGATGTTCAAGATATTTTAATAATAAGAGACCATAAGACCATAAGACATAGGAGCGGAAGTAAGGCCCTTCGGCCCATCGAGTCCACTCCACCATTCAATCACGGTTGATTTCAACTCCATTTACCCGCTCTCTCCCCATAGCCCTTAATAGATAATAATAATCTTTCATTGTCACAAGTGTGAAGTTACTGTGAAAACCCCCGAGTTGCCTCATTTCCGCGCCCGTTCGGGGAGGCCGTTACGGGAATTGAACCTGCGCTGCTGGCCTTGTTTCGCATTATGGGTGGGTCTTTTGCCCCACACGACCCAAGGATGTGCAGGCTAGGTGGATTGGCCACGCTAAATTGCCCCTTAATTGGGAAAAAAGAAATTGGGGACTTTAAATAAAAACAAAAAAAATTACACACCAGCTATCTAGCCCACTGAGCTAAACCAGCCCTTTCTGTGTTCGTGTCTTAGTAATAAAGTTTGTTTTAATCTACCACTTCTCTATTTTGTGTGAAATCCTGCCTGGAGCGAGGAACCCTTTCTGTGCAGCATCACGGTTCTGGGCCCGGGTTTAGGAAACTCCAAACTATATCATGGAGTTCACCTGACCCACAACTGTTCATCGATTTTGGTTCTGGTGAGCACAAGGATCTGCCTTTCAGGTGTGATTCAACAGAGGTCTTCAGCACTTATAATCAAAGCCAAAGTTTATTCTACGAATTCAGTTAACATTTTTATAAACACACACAGTAAGCATTTTTATCAACTACCAGCATAAGTACCCCACACAGCTACAGCACTCTATGTATAACCCTCAATAAATCCCCCCCTTAACTGTTCCAATTTAATAACACGATTCCATAAACCAGGAACCCCATTTCAAAGCCCACAGCATTCAAGACTTAGCATGGACGTTCTTGTTCCCCTTTCCAAACAGCATGTTTGACTTCCTTCCAGAAAGCAAATATTTATTTTCAAGTTATCAAGCAGCCTGGAAATAGCTATTAAAA
>NC_052165.1:90943856-90946131 GCF_902713615.1 Scyliorhinus canicula | reverse complement strand
TTAGATACACTGTCCTTTCCCCCTCTGGGACCGGGTGTCACAGTGTTAGATACACTGACCTTTCCCCCTCTAGGACAGTGTCACAGTGTGTTAGATACACTGTCCTTTCCCCCTCTGGGACAGTGTCACAGTGTGTTAGATACACTGACCTTTCCCCCTCTGGGACAGTGTCACAGTGTGTTAGATACACTGTCCTTTCCCCCTCTGGGACCGGGTGTCACAGTGTGTTAGATACACTGTCCTTTCCCCTCTCTGGGACAGTGTCACAGTGTGTTAGATACACTGTCCTTTCCCCCTCTGGGACAGTGTCACAGTGTGTTAGATACACTGTCCTTCCCCTCTCTGGGACAGTGTCACAGTGTGTTAGATACACTGTCCTTTCCCCCTCTGGGACAGTGTCACAGTGTGTTAGATACACTGTCCTTTCCCCCTCTGGGACAGTGTCACAGTGTGTTAGATACACTGTCCTTTCCCCCTCTGGGACCGGGTTTCAGTGTGTAAGATACACTGTCCATTCCCCCTCTGGGACAGTGTCACAGTGTGTTAGATACACTGCCCTTTCCCCCTCTGGGACCGGGTGTCACTGTGTGTTTGATACACTGTCCTTTCCCCCTCTGGGACAGTGTCACAGTGTGTTAGATACACTGTCCTTTCCCCCTCTGGGACAGTGTCACAGTGTGTTAGATACACTGTCCTTTCCCCCTCTGGGACAGTGTCAGAGTGTGTTAGATACACTGTTCTTTCCCCCTCTGGGACTGGGTGTCACAGTGTGTTAGATACACTGTCCTTTCCCCCTCTGGGACAGTGTCACAGTGTGTTAGATACACTGTTCTTTCCCCCTCTGGGACTGGGTGTCACAGTGTGTTAGATACACTGTCCTTTCCCCCTCTGGGACCGTGTCACAGTGTGTTAGATACACTGTGCTTTCCCCCTCTGGGACAGTGTGACAGTGTGTTAGATACACTGCCCTTTCACCCTCTGGGACAGTGTCACAGTGTGTTAGATACACTGTCCTTTCCCCTCTGGGACCAAGTGTCACAGTGTGTTAGATACACTGTCCTTTCCCCTCTGGGACCGGGTGTCACAGTGTTAGATACACTGACCTTTCCCCCTCTAGGACAGTGTCACAGTGTGTTAGATACACTGTCCTTTCCCCCTCTGGGACAGTGTCACAGTGTGTTAGATACACTGACCTTTCCCCCTCTGGGACAGTGTCACAGTGTGTTAGATACACTGTCCTTTCCCCCTCTGGGACCGGGTGTCACAGTGTGTTAGATACACTGTCCTTTCCCCCTCTGGGAGAGTGTCACAGTGTGTTAGATACACTGTCCTTTCCCCCTCTGGGACCGGGTGTCAGTGTGTAAGATACACTGTCCATTCCCCCTCTATGACAGTGTCACAGTGTGTTAGATACACTGTCCTTTCCCCCTCTGGGACCGGGTGTCACAGTGTGTTAGATACACTGTCCTTTCCCCCTCTGGGACAGTGTCACAGTGTCTTAGATACACTGTCCTTTCCCCCTCTGGGACAGTGTCACAGTGTGTTAGATACACTGCCCTTTCCCCCTCTGGGACCGGGTGTCACTGTGTGTTTGATACACTGTCCTTTCCCCCTCTGGGACAGTGTCACAGTGTGTTAGATACACTGTCCTTTCCCCCTCTGGGACAGTGTCAGAGTGTGTTGGATACACTGTCCTTTCCCCCTCTGGGACTGGGTGTCACAGTGTGTTTGATACACTGTTCTTTCCCCCTCTGGGACAGTGTCACAGTGTGTTAGATACACTGTCCTTTCCCCTTCTAGGACAGTGTCACAGTGTGTTAGATACACTGTCCTTTCCCCCTCTGGGACCGGGTGTCACAGTGTGTTAGATACACTGTCCTTTCCCCCTCTGGGACCTGGTGTCACAGTGTGTTAGATACACTGTCCTTTCCCGCTCTGGGTCTGGGTGTCACAGTGTGTTAGATACACTGTCCTTTCCCCCTCTGGGACAGTGTCACAGTGTGTTAGATACACTGTCCTTTCCCCCTCTAGGACAGTGTCACAGTGTGTTAGATGCACTGCCCTTTCACCGTCTGGGACAGTGTCACAGTGTGTTAGATACACTGTCCTTTCCCCCTCTGGGACAGTGTCACTGTGTGTTAGATACACTGTTCTTTCCCCCTCTGGGACAGTGTCACAGTATGTTAGATACACTGTCCTTTCCCCCTCTGGGACAGTGTCCCAGTGTGTTAGATACACTGACCTTTCCCCCTCTGGGACAGTGTCACTGTGTGTT
>NC_052165.1:90896356-90938856 GCF_902713615.1 Scyliorhinus canicula | reverse complement strand
TAACCTCCTCCAGTCCCTACACCGCTCCCTATCTCTGTAACCTCCTCCAGCCCCTACAACCCTCCCTATCTCTGTAACCTCCTCCAGCCCCAACCTTCCCTATCTCTGTAACCTCCAGTCCCTACACCCCTCCCTATTTCTGTAAGCTCCTCCAGCCCCTAAACCCCTCCCTATCTCTGTAACCCCCTCCAGCCCCTACACCCCTCCCTATCTCTGAAACCTCCTCCAGCCCCTAAACCCCTCCCTATCTCTGTAACCCCCTCCAGCCCCTACACCCCTCCCTATCTCTGTAACCCCCTCCAGCCCCTACACCCCTCCCTATCTCTGTAACCTTCTCCAGCCCCTACACCGCTCCCTATCTCTGTAACCCCCTCCAGCCCCTAAACCCCTCCCTATCTCTGTAACCCCCTCCAGCCCCTACACCCCTCCCTATCTCTGTAACCCCCTCCAGCCCCTACACCCCTCCCTATCTCTGTAACCCCCTCCAGCTCTGCGTTCCTCCAATTCCGGCCTCTCGAGTTCCACCTCTCCCCATTCCCATCTCTCCACCAATGACAGCCGTGCTTTCAGTTGCCGGAGGAGTGTCGTGTGAGAGTACCTTTAAGAAATGGATGTTTAGGAAATGTACCTTTAAGAAAAAGGTGTTTATCAGTGATGTCAGAGAGTGGATGGACCTGGGCTGTCTGTCAGCTTTTTACTTTCGTTTTAGGCTGTCTGCTACAGGGTGTGGTTTAGTTTCATTTTGAGGTCTGGATACCTGCAGGCAAAGCAAGGAGCTGTAAGGATCTCTCTCTGTAATCTAAAGACTGTCTCCAGATCAATTTGGTGATTTAAAAATTACACCGGTTTCTGTAGAGGTTAAACCCGATGTCTTTGTGTAAAAAGGTTTTTTGTTTGTCTTAGGGATGTTGCAAGGAAAGATTAAGAGTTACTTATAGAGTACTGTATTCTTTGGTGGATAGGGTGGAGGCATGGACATGGTGCACAGGTGACACGCGACTGGAAGTGCGGTTCACCTGTATCCGCAGCCAGAGCTGCGAGAGTACTCTGGGGCCCTGCCATCCCCCGGCAGGCAGGAGAATCACTCTGCACTTTCCTGAGAAAAGTCCAGAGTGAAACGTCAGCGTTTTGATGCTGGTGGAGGGACATGGCCCCATTACTGGAGAATCCCGCCCTCTCTCCCTCTCTCTCTCACACTCCCTCTCTTTCTTTCACTCTGTCTATCCATCTCTTTGTGTCTGTCACTCCCTGCCGCTCTCTCCCTCCCTCTCTCTCTATGTCTCTCCAGGTTTGGGAAAGAGAGAGAGAGAGAGACAGAGAGAGACACAGAGAGAGAGAGACACAGAGAGAGAGAGACACAGAGAGAGAGAGAGACAGAGAGAGAGACAGAGAGAGAGACAGAGACAGAGACAGAGAGAGAGACATAGAGAGTGAGGGAGACAGAGAGAGAGAGCGAGATAGACAGACAGACAGAGAAGCAGTTACGGCCGAGAGTGAGGTTGGCCAGTGTCACCGAGGATCGCAGCTGGGTTGGGAATTCGGCCCTGTTCGTCAGTCGGCCCCTGTCAAGGAGCAGCGTGTAGTTTAGGGCGGCCTCCATGGAACCTGTCGACAATCGGAGACGGAGAGGGGGAGAGAGAGAGGGAGAGAGGGAGGGGGAGAGAGAGAGGGAGAGAGAGAGAGAGAGGGAGGGAGAGAGAAGAGGGAGGGAGACAGAGAGAGAGAGAGGGAGGGAGACAGAGAGAGAGGGAGGTGAATGTGATTAATGTTATCAGTAGCTGCTGTAACGGTACCTTACCTTTAATGCATTGCCCCTTTAAGACCGGGCTTGGAACCCTGGGGGACTCCGCCTCTGGCTCCGCCCCCAGGAAACGGTATATAAGATGAGGCTCACTCGGCAGCATGTGGTGAGCACACTTCTCGGCTGCTGTTCAGTTCTCAGATGATTAAAGCCTTTGAATTACCAATCTTCTCTCCTGTGTCGTAATTGAGGGAATCTCAGTCTCTCTGTTGCTGACTGTATCATTCTGTCTCTTTCCCTCCCTCTGTCTCTCTCTCTCTCTCTGTCTCTCACTCTCTGTCTCTCACTGTCTTTTCCACAGCTGTCTCCCTCTTTCAGCTTCTCTTTCTCTCTCTCTGCCCCTCTCTCTCATTCTCTCAACTTTTCTCTGTCTCACTCTCTCTCTCTCTCTCTCTTTCTCACACACTCTCTCCCTTTCTCCGTCTCTCTCTCTCAATCTTTCTCTGTCTCCAATTCCTGCCTCGAGTGCCCAGAAGAGGACACGATGCTCCAGTTGTGGTTCAGCTGGTGTTTTGTTCAAGTTTAGCAGAAACCTTTGCCTCTTGTCCCAAGATGTTGTTTGCCTTATTCACCGTGTGGCGAACGTATTGTATTAACCATTCACCATGTATTTCACTGTATCGCATTGTAGCCCATGACTCTCAGATTCACAGGCCCCGCAGACCCCGCAGTGTAGCTGCATGCCGGCCAGCTCCCCCCCCCCCCCCCCCCCCCTCCCCGGACGCGTCATCCGCCTCGTGTTGTCCGTGGGAGAAGCCACCTTCAAGCCCGCACAACATGCGCGACTCGCGGGGGTCGCCATCTTGGCCACCGTCTCCCACGCGGCCCGCCACGTGCGAGTCAAGGGGGCCGCCATCTTGGGACCACCCAATCACCTCCGACCACGCCGGCTACCCGCAACGCAGCACGGCCACCCCTCGACCAGTCATGACCAGAGCACCTCCGGAACTCCATGATGACCCTCCGGGTAAATGGACACAAAGCGTCTTGCCTGTTCGACTCCGGGAGCACGGAGAGCTTCATTCACCCAGACGCCGTAAGGCGCTGCTCGCTCCCAATCTTCCCTGCACTTCTATCGACTGGATAAGGCCCACCTGGTAAAGGCATCCCGGCCCTTTGAACGCCTCAGTATCGATTTCAAAGGGCCACTTCCCCTCCACCAACCGCAACACATATTTCCTCAATATCATCGATGTGTTCTCCCGCTTCCCCTTTGCAATCCCCTGCCCCAACATGACCGCTGCCACCGTCATTAAAGCCCTACATAGTATCTTTACCCTGTTCGGTTTTCCCCACGTACATTCACAGTGACCGGGCCCCCTCATTTCTGAGCGACGAGCTGCGTCAGTACCTGCTCGACAAGGGCATTGCCTCGAGCAGGACTACCAGCTACAACCCCAGGGGGAACGGGCAGGTGGAGAGGGAGAACGCGATGGTCTGGAAGGCCATCCTTCTGGCCCTATTGTCTCGGAGTCTCCCAGTCTCCCACTGGCAGGAGGTCCTCCCCGACACACTCCACTCCATTAGGTCCCTCCTCTGCACGGCCACGAGCGAGACCCCTCATGGCCGCCTGTTTGTTTTCCCCGGGAAATCCACCTTCGGGGTCTCTCTTCCACCCTGGCTGACAACACCGGGGCCTGTCCTCCTCCGAAAGCACGTCAGGAGCCATAAGTCTGACCCCCTGGTCGAGAGGGTCCAGCTCCTGCACACCAACCCCCAGTACGCATACATAGATCACCCCGACGGCCAACAGGATACGGTTTTCCTCCGGGACCTGGCACCCGCAGGTTCCACTACCACCGCCACCCCGACTTACCCCACCCAAACTACACTGACCAGCGTCCCCGCCCCAACATGGCACCCACACCCCCTCCTGCCCCCCCATTCCCCCCCTTCGCCGACCCACAGGAACGAAGCTCCAGAAGACACGCTCCCGGAGTCCACGTCTGTGCCCCTACCAGCATCTTCACTGCCCATGAGGGCTCCACCGATGGACCATTGTAAGGTATTACCTGTGATGTATCATGTTGGTGCCTTTGTGGGCTCTGCCCCTGGTCCCGCCCCCTTGAGGGGAGGTATAAAGAGCAGCTGCCCTGTAGGCGGCTCTCACTAACAGATCAGTCGCAGGCAGGCACTGTTCTAGTCGATTAAAGCCACTGTCCACTTCAACTCTGTCCGCAATGTCAGAGGGTCAGTACTGAGGGAGAGCCGCACTGTCAGAGGGTCAGTACTGAGGGAGCGCCGCACTGTCAGAGGGTCAGGGAGTGCTGCACTGTCAGAGGGTCAGTACTGAGGGAGTGCCGCACTATCAGAGGGTCAGTACTGAGGGAGTGCCGCACTGTCAGAGGGTCAGTACTGAGGGAGTACCGCACAGTCAGAGGGTCAGTACTGAGGGAGTGCCGCACTGTCAGAGGGTCAGTACTGAGGGAGCGCCACTCTGTCAGAGGGTCAGTACTGAGGGAGCGCCGCAATGTCAGAGGGTCAGTACTGAGGGAGTGCCGCACTGTCAGAGGGTCAGTACAGAGGGAGTTCCGCACTGTCAGAGGGTCAGTAATGAGGGAGTGCCGCAATGTCAGAGGGTCAGTACTGAGGGAGCGCTGCACTGTCAGAGGGTCAATACTGAGGGAGTGCTGCACAGTCAGAGGGTCAGTACTGAGGGAGTGCTGCACTGTCAGAGGGTCAGTACTGAGGGAGTGTCGCACTGTCAGAGGGTCAGTACTGAGGGAGTGCCGCACTGTCTGAGGGTCAGTACTGAGGGAGTACCGCACTGTCAGAGGGTCAGTACTGAGGGAGCGCTGCACTGTCAGAGGCTCAGTACTGAGGGAGTGCTGCACTGTCAGAAGGTCAGTACTAAGGGATCTCCGCACTGTCAGAAGGTCAGTACTGAGGCAGTGCTGCACTGTCAGAGGTTCAGTACTGACGGAGTGCCGCACTGTCAAAGGGTCAGTACTGAGGGATCTCCGCACTGTCAGAGGGGCAGTACTGAGGGAGTGCTGAACTGTCAGAGGGCCAGTACTGTAGGAGTGCTGCACTGTCAGAGGGTCAGTACTGAGGGAGTGCCGCACTGTCAGAGGGTCAGTACTGAGGCAGTGCTGCACTGTCAGAGGGCCAGTACTGAGGGAGTGCAGCACTGCCAGAGAGTCAGTACTGAGGCAGTGCTGCACTGTCAGAGGGTCAGTACTGAGGGAGCGCAGCACTGTCAGAGGGTCAGTACTGAGGGAGTGCCGCACTATCAGAGGGTCAGTACTGAGGGAGTGCTGCACTGTCAGAGGGTCAGTACTGAGGGAGTGCTGCACTGTCAGATGGTCGGTACTGAGGGAGTGCCACACTGTCAGAGGGTCAGTACTGAGGGAGTGCCGCACTGTCAGAGGGGCAGTACTGAGGGAGTGCCGCACTGTCAGAGGGTCAGTACTGAGGGAGTGCAGCACAGTCAAAGGGTCAGTACTGAGGGAGTGGAGCACTGTCAGAGGTTCAGTACTGAGGGAGTGCCGCACTGTCAGAGGGTCAGTACTGAGGGAGCGCCGTGCTGTCAGAGGGTCAGTACTGAGGGAGTGCTGCACTGTCAGAGGGTCAGTACTGAGGGAGTGCCGCACTGTCAGAGGGTCAGTACTGAGGGAGTGCCGCACTGTCAGAGGGTCAGTATTGAGGGATCTCCGCACTATCAGAGGGTCAGTACTGAGGGAGTGCCGCACTGTCAGAGTGTCAGTACTGAGGGAGTGCTGCACTGTCAGAGGGTCAGTACTGATGGAGTGCTGCACTGTCAGAGGGTCAGTCCTGAGGGAGTGATGCACTGTCAGAGGGTCAGTACTGAGGGAGTGCTGCACTGTCAGAGGGTCAGTACTGAGGGAGCGCTGCACTGTCAGAGGGTCAGTACTGAGGGAGTGCCGCACTGTCAGAGGGTCAGTACTGAGGGAGTGACGCACTGTCAGAGGGTCAGTACTGATGGAGTGCTGCACTGTCAGAGGGTCAGTACTGAGGGAGTGCCGCACTGTCAGAGGGTCAGTACTGAGGGAGTGACGCACTGTCAGAGGGTCAGTACTGAGGGAGTGCTGCACTGTCAGAGGGCCAGTACTGAGGGAGTACCGCACTGTCAGAGTGTCAGTACTGATGGAGTGCTGCACTGTCAGAGGGTCAGTCCTGAGGGAGTGATGCACTGTCAGAGGGTCAGTACTGAGGGAGTGCTGCACTGTCAGAGGGTCAGTACTGAGGGAGTGCCGCACTGTCAGAGGGTCAGTACTGAGGGAGTGCCGCACTGTCAGAGGGTCAGTTCTGAGGGAGTGCTGCACAGTCAGAGGGTCAGTACTGAGGGAGTACCGCACTGTCAGAGGGTCAGTACTGAGGGAGTGCCGCACTGTCAGAGGGTCAGTACTGAGGGAGCGCCGCACTGTCAGAGGGTCAGTGCTGAGGGAGTGCTGCACTGTCAAAGGGTCAGTACTGAGGGAGTGCTGCACTGTCAGAGGGTCAGTACTGAGGGAGTGCCGCACTGTCAGAATGTCAGTACTGAGGCAGTGCTGCACTGTCAGAGGGTCAGTACTGACGGAGTGCCGCACTGTCAGAGGGTCAGTACTGAGGGATCTCCGCACTGTCAGAGGGTCAGTACTGAGGGAGTGCTGCACTGTCAGAGGGCCAGTACTGTAGGAGTGCTGCACTGTCAGAGGGTCAGTACTGAGGGAGTACCTCACTGCCAGAGAGTCAGTACTGAGGGAGTGCTGCACTGTCAGAGGGCCAGTACTGAGGGAGTGCCGCACTGTCAGAGGGTCAGTACTAAGGGATCACCGCACTGTCAGAACGTCAGTACTGAGGGAGTGCCGCACTGTCAGAGGGTCAGTACTGAGGGAGTGCTGCACTGTCAGAGGGCCAGTACTGAGGGAGTGCCGCACTGTCAGAGGGTCAGTACTGAGGGATCTCCGCACTGTCAGAGGGTCAGTACTAAGGGATCTCCGCACTGTCAGAAGGACAGTACTGAGGGAGTGCCGCACTGTCAGAGGGTCAGTACTGAGGGAGTGCTACACTGTCAGAGGGCCAGTACTGAGGGAGTACCGCTCTGTCAGAGTGTCAGTACTGAGGGAGTGCTGCACTGTCAGAGGGTCAGTACTGAGGGAGTGATGCACTGTCAGAGGGTCAGTACTGAGGGAGTGCCGCACTGTCAGAGCATCAGTACTGAGGGAGTGATGCACTGTCAGAGGGTCAGTACTGAGGGAGTGCTGCACTGTCAGAGGGTCAGTTCTGAGGGAGTGCCGCACTATCAGAGGGTCAGTACTGAGGGAGTGCCGCACTGTCAGAGGGTCAGTACTGAGGGAGTACCGCACAGTCAGAGGGTCAGTACTGAGGGAGTGCCGCACTGTCAGAGGGTCAGTACTGAGGGAGCGCCACTCTGTCAGAGGGTCAGTACTGAGGGAGCGCCGCAATGTCAGAGGGTCAGTACTGAGGGAGTGCCGCACTGTCAGAGGGTCAGTACAGAGGGAGTTCCGCACTGTCAGAGGGTCAGTAATGAGGGAGTGCCGCAATGTCAGAGGGTCAGTACTGAGGGAGCGCTGCACTGTCAGAGGGTCAATACTGAGGGAGTGCTGCACAGTCAGAGGGTCAGTACTGAGGGAGTGCTGCACTGTCAGAGGGTCAGTACTGAGGGAGTGTCGCACTGTCAGAGGGTCAGTACTGAGGGAGTGCCGCACTGTCTGAGGGTCAGTACTGAGGGAGTACCGCACTGTCAGAGGGTCAGTACTGAGGGAGCGCTGCACTGTCAGAGGCTCAGTACTGAGGGAGTGCTGCACTGTCAGAAGGTCAGTACTAAGGGATCTCCGCACTGTCAGAAGGTCAGTACTGAGGCAGTGCTGCACTGTCAGAGGTTCAGTACTGACGGAGTGCCGCACTGTCAAAGGGTCAGTACTGAGGGATCTCCGCACTGTCAGAGGGGCAGTACTGAGGGAGTGCTGCACTGTCAGAGGGCCAGTACTGTAGGAGTGCTGCACTGTCAGAGGGTCAGTACTGAGGGAGTACCGCACTGCCAGAGAGTCAGTACTGAGGGAGTGCTGCACTGTCAGAGGGTCAGTACTGAGGGAGTGCTGCACTGTCAGATGGTCGGTACTGAGGGAGTGCCGCACTGTCAGAGGGTCAGTACTGAGGGAGTGCCGCACTGTCAGAGGGGCAGTACTGAGGGAGTGCCGCACTGTCAGAGGGTCAGTACTGAGGGAGTGCAGCACAGTCAAAGGGTCAGTACTGAGGGAGTGGAGCACTGTCAGAGGTTCAGTACTGAGGGAGTGCCGCACTGTCAGAGGGTCAGTACTGAGGGAGCGCCGTGCTGTCAGAGGGTCAGTACTGAGGGAGTGCTGCACTGTCAGAGGGTCAGTACTGAGGGAGTGCCGCACTGTCAGAGGGTCAGTACTGAGGGAGTGCCGCACTGTCAGAGGGTCAGTATTGAGGGATCTCCGCACTATCAGAGGGTCAGTACTGAGGGAGTGCCGCATTGTCAGAGTGTCAGTACTGAGGGAGTGCTGCACTGTCAGAGGGTCAGTACTGATGGAGTGCTGCACTGTCAGAGGGTCAGTCCTGAGGGAGTGATGCACTGTCAGAGGGTCAGTACTGAGGGAGTGCTGCACTGTCAGAGGGTCAGTACTGAGGGAGCGCTGCACTGTCAGAGGGTCAGTACTGAGGGAGTGCCGCACTGTCAGAGGGTCAGTACTGAGGGAGTGACGCACTGTCAGAGGGTCAGTACTGATGGAGTGCTGCACTGTCAGAGGGTCAGTACTGAGGGAGTGCCGCACTGTCAGAGGGTCAGTACTGAGGGAGTGACGCACTGTCAGAGGGTCAGTACTGAGGGAGTGCTGCACTGTCAGAGGGCCAGTACTGAGGGAGTACCGCACTGTCAGAGTGTCAGTACTGATGGAGTGCTGCACTGTCAGAGGGTCAGTCCTGAGGGAGTGATGCACTGTCAGAGGGTCAGTACTGAGGGAGTGCTGCACTGTCAGAGGGTCAGTACTGAGGGAGTGCCGCACTGTCAGAGGGTCAGTACTGAGGGAGTGCCGCACTGTCAGAGGGTCAGTTCTGAGGGAGTGCTGCACAGTCAGAGGGTCAGTACTGAGGGAGTACCGCACTGTCAGAGGGTCAGTACTGAGGGAGTGCCGCACTGTCAGAGGGTCAGTACTGAGGGAGCGCCGCACTGTCAGAGGGTCAGTGCTGAGGGAGTGCTGCACTGTCAAAGGGTCAGTACTGAGGGAGTGCTGCACTGTCAGAGGGTCAGTACTGAGGGAGTGCCGCACTGTCAGAATGTCAGTACTGAGGCAGTGCTGCACTGTCAGAGGGTCAGTACTGACGGAGTGCCGCACTGTCAGAGGGTCAGTACTGAGGGATCTCCGCACTGTCAGAGGGTCAGTACTGAGGGAGTGCTGCACTGTCAGAGGGCCAGTACTGTAGGAGTGCTGCACTGTCAGAGGGTCAGTACTGAGGGAGAACCTCACTGCCAGAGTGTCAGTACTGAGGGAGTGCTGCACTGTCAGAGGGCCAGTACTGAGGGAGTGCCGCACTGTCAGAGGGTCAGTACTAAGGGATCACCGCACTGTCAGAACGTCAGTACTGAGGGAGTGCCGCACTGTCAGAGGGTCAGTACTGAGGGAGTGCTGCACTGTCAGAGGGCCAGTACTGAGGGAGTGCCGCACTGTCAGAGGGTCAGTACTGAGGGATCTCCGCACTGTCAGAGGGTCAGTACTAAGGGATCTCCGCACTGTCAGAAGGTCAGTACTGAGGGAGTGCCGCACTGTTAGAGGGTCAGTACTGAGGGAGTGCTACACTGTCAGAGGGCCAGTACTGAGGGAGTACCGCTCTGTCAGAGTGTCAGTACTGAGGGAGTGCTGCACTGTCAGAGGGTCAGTACTGAGGGAGTGATGCACTGTCAGAGGGTCAGTACTGAGGGAGTGCCGCACTGTCAGAGCATCAGTACTGAGGGAGTGCCGCACTGTCAGAGGGTCAGTTCTGAGGGAGTGCTGCACAGTCAGAGGTTCAGTACTGAGGGAGTACCGCACTGTCAGAGGGTCAGTACTGAGGGAGTGCCGCACTGTCAGAGGGTCAGTACTGAGGGAGCGCCGCACTGTCAGAGGGTCAGTGCTGAGGGAGTGCTGCACTGTCAGAGGGTCAGTACTGAGGGAGTGCCGCACTGTCAGAGGGTCAGTACTGAGGGAGCGCCGCACTGTCAGAGGGTCAGTACTGAGGGAGTGCCGCACTGTCAGAGGGTCAGTACTGAGGGAGTGCCGCACTGTCAGAGGGTCAGTACTGAGGGAGCGCCGCACTGTCAGAGGGTCAGTACTGAGGGAGTGCTGCACTGTCAGAGGGTCAGTACTGAGGTAGTGCCGCACTGTCAGAGGGTCAGTACTGAGGGAGTGCCGCACTGTCAGAGGGTCTGTACTGAGGGAGCGCCGCACTGTCAGAGGGTCAGTACTGAGGGAGTGCTGCACTGTCAGAGGGTCAGTACTGAGGGAGTGCCGCACTGTCAGAGGGTCTGTACTGAGGGAGTGCCGCACTGTCAGAGGGTCAGTACTGAGGGAGCGCCGCACTGTCAGAGGGTCAGTACTGAGGGAGCGCCGCACTGTCAGAGGGTCAGTACTGAGGGAGTGCCGCACTGTCAGAGGGTCAGTACTGAGGGAGTGCCGCACTGTCAGAGGGTCAGTACTGAGGGAGTGCCGCACTGTCAGAGGGTCAGTACTGAGGGAGCGCCGCACTGTCAGAGGGTCAGTACTGAGGGAATGCCGCACTGTCAGAGAGTCAGTACTGAGGGAGTGCCGCACTGTCAGAGGGTCAGTACTGAGGGAGTGCCGCACAAACATTATTACTGGCACAGTATTAAAATATCTTCAACATCACAGATAAACAATAGCTTACAATTTTTCCTAAAACATTGCTAATCAGTACAATGAGTACAGTCCCCATTCACTGCTATCTTTATTCCCACTCTAACAACAAGAAACCCATCTGTGCTCTCACTCCACTTTAAATAACATGGAACACTTGGCTAACAGAGATGTTCTTTGTGAAAGAGAGATCCTTTGATGTCACTTCACAGCGCCAGGGTCCCAGGTTCGAGGGGCTTGTTTAGCACACTGGGCTAAATCGCTGGCTTTGAAAGAAGGCCAAGGCAGGCCAGCAGCACGGTTCAATTCCCGTAACAGCCTCCCTGAACAGGCGCCGGAATGTGTCAACTAGGGGCTTTTCACAGGATCTTCATTGAAGCCTACTCGTGACAATAAGTGATTTTCATTTTCGTTTTTAATTTCATGTGACTCCTGTCAGACTCATTCAGAAACTCTGGTTGCACTTCCCTTGAAGATGTTTCTCAACGTGTTTCAGCCCATCTCCTTGTCAGGCCATTCTGAACAGATCAGAAAGAACTGCTAATCTGTCGACAGACATATCTTTAACAGCACTGCAGTGAGGGTAACTGCTGGATTTCTGCTCAAAGTTACCTCTCGAACTCCACGCACGTGCATTTCCAGCAAAATGACGGATCATCAGGCTCCCCTCAGGAGGAAACCGGAGCACCCGGAGGAAACCCACGCAGTCACGGAGAGAACGTGCAGACTCCGCACAGACAGTGACCCGAGCCGGGAATTCTACCTGGGACCCTGGAGCCGTGAAGCAACAGTGCTAACTACTGTGCTACCGTGCTGCCCCTACACTGTGCAACTGTGCCTTCCTTTCTCCCTTTCTCTGTGTGTCTCTCTCTCTCTCTCTCTCTCTGTCTCTCCGTCTCTCTCTCTATCTGCCTCTCTCTGTCCCTCTCGCTCTGTCTCTCTCTTTGTCTCTTTCTCTCTGTCTTCTCCCTCTCTCTGTGTTACTCTCTATCTGTTTCTCTCTGTCTCTGTCTGTTTCTGTGTCTCTACCTCTCTCCCTTTCTGTTCATCTCTCTCTCTCTCTGTCTCTGTCACCATCTCTCTCTCTGTCTGTCTCACTCTCTCCATAACTCCTTTTCAGTTTCTGTCCCTCTCTCTCTCACTCTGTTCACTCTCTCCCTCCCTGACTCTGTCTCTCTCTGTCTCTGTCTCTCTCTCTATCTGTCTCTCTCTCTCTATCTCTCTCCCTCTGTCTCACTCTCTCCCTCCCTGACTGTCTCTCTCTGTCTCTGTCTCTCTCTATCTGTCTCTCTTTCTCTGTCTCTCTCTCTGTTTGTCTCTCTCTCTCCCCCTCTATCTATCTGTCCCTTTCTTTGTTTCTATCTCTGTGTGTCTCTTCTTGGAATTTATAGAGCAGAAGGAGGACATTCGGCCCATCGAGTCTGCACCGACCCTTAAGGCCACACCTCCACCCTATCCCCTGTGGTGAATGTGACTCACACCGGATTGTAATATGTACATACATGTGTCTGTATTGTAAGTGCAGTTGCAGTACCTGTCCTCCAGGGGGAGTAGCTCTGGGAATGCTCGAGTTGTATGGGGCTTCTCCCTTGGCTCCGCCCAGGACTCCTCCCCCGGAAGCTGCTGGATAAAGATCAGTGCCACATGGTCAGCCGGCCAGTTCACCGAAAGTTCAATGGCTAACCGGCTGGCTCTGTTATGAGTATATTAAAACCGCTATTCTAATCCTACAAGCACGTGTCCGTAGAATTGTTGGTTCCAACAATTTAAAATTCTCAGGAAACAGTCGAAGAAATCATGGAAGCAACCCTCAAGCCCGGACGCCTAGAACTCGACCCACAGGATGCAGAGGCTAAAGAAATTTTCTCCCACTGGCTGAGATGTTTTAAAGCCTACCTGGCAGAAGCCAGCACCGCCGGAACAACGGAGGAACAAAAACTCAGCCTACTGCACGCGAGGGTAAGGCACAGAATCTCCACACAGCTGAATCCGGCCGGTTCTTACACCGCAGCGCTGGCAATACTGGACAAAATGTACGTTAGGCCCATTAACGAGGTTTATGCACGCCACGTGTTTACGACCCGCCATCAGCGGCCTACAGAAACGCTAGCCGAGTTTGTAAGGGAATTGAACAATCTTTCCAATGACTGTAATTATCAAGCCGTTACCGCGGCTGAACACAGGGATCTTGCTGTGCGGGACGTTTTCGTGGCCGGCCTTAGGTCTAACTATGTGCGCCAAAGACTGCTAGAAAAGGGGGCCCAGGACTTAGACACTACTGTGGAGGCTGCTACCACTATGGAATTTCCTTCCGCAGCCTCAACTCGTTTCCCGCGGACCCCGCGACCTCATCGTGGACCCCCGACCAACAGTCCCCCCAAGCCTGTGCCGCACGGCCCCCCAGCTACCGCGCTGCCAAAGCCAGTTACTCCACTGCCCCAGCCAGTTACTCTGCTGCCCCAGCCAGCTACTCTGCTGCCCCAGCCAGTTACTCTGCTGCCCCAGCCAGTTACTCGGCTGCTCCAGCCAGTCACTCTGCTGCCCCAGCCAGTTACTCTGCTGCTCCAGCCAGTTACTCTGCTGCCCCAGCCAGTCACTCTGCTGCCCCAGCCAGCTACTCTGCTGCCCCAGCCAGTTACTCTGCTGCCCCAGCCAGCTACTCTGCTGCCCCAGCCAGTTACTCTGCTGCCCCAGCCAGTTACTCTGCTGCCCCAGCCAGTTACTCTGCTGCCCCAGCCAGTTACTCTGCTGCCCCAGCCAGTCACTCTGCTGCCCCAGCCAGTTACTCTGCTGCTCCAGCCAGTTACTCTGCTGCCCCAGCCAGTTACTCTGCTGCCCCAGCCAGTTACTCTGCTGCCCCAGCCAGTTACTCTGCTGCTCCAGCCAGTTACTCTGCTGCCCCAGCCAGTTACTCTGCTGCCCCAGCCAGTTACTCTGCTGCCCCAGCCAGCTACTCTGCTGCCCCAGCCAGTTACTCTGCTGCCCCAGCCAGTTACTCTGCTGCCCCAGCCAGCTACTCTGCTGCCCCAGCCAGTTACTCTGCTGCCCCAGCCAGTTACTCTGCTGCTCCAGCCAGCTACTCGGCTGCTTCAGCCAGCTACTCGGCTGCTTCAGCCAGCCACAATGCTGCCCCAGCCAGTTACTCTGCTGCTCCAGCCAGCTACTCGGCTGCCCCAGCCAGTTACTCTGCTGCTCCAGCCAGCTACTCGGCTGCCCCAGCCAGTTACTCTGCTGCCCCAGCCAGCTACTCTGCTGCTCCAGCCAGTTACTCTGCTGCCCCAGCCAGCTACTCGGCTGCTCCAGCCAGTTACTCTGCTGCCCCAGCCAGCTACTCGTCTGCTTCAGCCAGTTACTCAGCTGCTCCAGCCAGCTACTCTGCTGCCCCAGCCCGTTACTCTGCTGCCCCAGCCAGCTACTCTGCTGCCCCAGCCAGTTACTCTGCTGCCCCAGCCAGTTACTCTGCTGCCCCAGCCAGCTACTCTGCTGCCCCAGCCAGTTACTCTGCTGCCCCAGCCAGCTACTCTGCTGCCCCAGCCAGTTACTCTGCTGCTCCAGCCAGTTACTCAGCTGCCCCAGCCGGCTACTCTGCTGCCCCAGCCAGTTACTCTGCTGCCCCAGCCAGCTGCTCTGCTGCCCCAGCCAGCTACTCTGCTGCCCCAGCCAGCTACTCTGCTGCTCCAGCCAGTTACTCTGCTGCCCCAGCCAGTTACTCTGCTGCCCCAGCCAGTTACTCTGCTGCCCCAGCCAGTTACTCTGCTGCCCCAGCCAGCTACTCTGCTGCTCCAGCCAGTTACTCTGCTGCCCCAGCCAGTTACTCTGCTGCCCCAGCCAGTTACTCTGCTGCTCCAGCCAGCTACTCGGCTGCCCCAGCCAGTTACTCTGCTGCCCCAGCCAGTTACTCTGCTGCCCCAGCCAGTTACTCTGCTGCCCCAGCCAGTTACTCTGCTGCCCCAGCCAGTTACTCTGCTGCCCCAGCTACTCTGCTACCCCAGCCAGCTACTCTGCTGCTCCAGCCAGTTACTCTGCTGCCCCAGCCAGCTACTCGGCTGCTCCAGCCAGTTACTCTGCTGCCCCAGCCAGCTACTCGTCTGCTTCAGCCAGTTACTCAGCTGCTCCAGCCAGCTACTCTGCTGCCCCAGCCCGTTACTCTGCTGCCCCAGCCAGCTACTCTGCTGCCCCAGCCAGTTACTCTGCTGCCCCAGCCAGTTACTCTGCTGCCCCAGCCAGCTACTCTGCTGCCCCAGCCAGTTACTCTGCTGCTCCAGCCAGTTACTCAGCTGCCCCAGCCGGCTACTCTGCTGCCCCAGCCAGTTACTCTGCTGCCCCAGCCAGCTGCTCTGCTGCCCCAGCCAGCTACTCTGCTGCCCCAGCCAGCTACTCTGCTGCTCCAGCCAGTTACTCTGCTGCCCCAGCCAGTTACTCTGCTGCCCCAGCCAGCTACTCTGCTGCCCCAGCCAGTTACTCTGCTGCCCCAGCCAGCTACTCTGCTGCTCCAGCCAGTTACTCTGCTGCCCCAGCCAGTTACTCTGCTGCCCCAGCCAGTTACTCTGCTGCCCCAGCCAGTTACTCGGCTGCTCCAGCCAGTTACTCTGCTGCCCCAGCCAGTTACTCTGCTGCCCCAGCCAGTTATTCAGCTGCTCCAGCCAGTTACTCTGCTGCTCCAGCCAGCTACTCTGCTGCCCCAGCCAGTTACTCTGCTGCCCCAGCCAGTTACTCTGCTGCCCCAGCCAGTTACTCAGCTGCCCCAGCCAGTTACTCTGCTGCCCCAGCCAGTTACTCTGCTGCCCCAGCCAGTTACTCAGCTGCTCCAGCCAGTTACTCTGCTGCTCCAGCCAGCTACTCGGCTGCTTCAGCCAGTTACTCTGCTGCCCCAGCCAGTTACTCTGCTGCCCCAGCCAGTTACTCTGCTGCCCCAGCCAGCTACTCTGCTGCCCCAGCCAGTTACTCTGCTGCCCCAGCCAGTTACTCTGCTGCCCCAGCCAGTTACTCTGCTGCCCCAGCCAGTTACTCTGCTGCCCCAGCCAGTTACTCTGCTGCCCCAGCCAGCTACTCTGCTGCCCCAGCCAGTTACTCTGCTGCCCCAGCCAGCTACTCTGCTGCCCCAGCCAGTTACTCTGCTGCCCCAGCCAGTTACTCTGCTGCCCCAGCCAGTTACTCTGCTGCCCCAGCCAGCTACTCTGCTGCTCCAGCCAGTTACTCTGCTGCCCCAGCCAGCCACAATGCTGCCCCAGCCAGTTACTCAGCTGCCCCAGCCAGTTACTCTGCTGCCCCAGCCAGCCACAATGCTGCCCCAGCCAGCTACTCGGCTGCTCCAGCCAGTTACTCTGCTGCCCCAGCCAGTTACTCTGCTGCCCCAGCCAGCTACTCGGCTGCTCCAGCCAGTTACGCTGCTGCCCCAGCCAGCTACTCGGCTGCTCCAGCCAGTTACTCTGCTGCCCCAGCCAGCTACTCTGCTGCCCCAGCCAGCTACTCTGCTGCTCCAGCCAGTTACTCTGCTGCCCCAGCCAGTTACTCTGCTGCCCCAGCCAGTTACTCTGCTGCCCCAGCCAGTTACTCTGCTGCCCCAGCCAGCTACTCTGCTGCTCCAGCCAGTTACTCTGCTGCCCCAGCCAGTTACTCTGCTGCCCCAGCCAGTTACTCTGCTGCTCCAGCCAGCTACTCGGCTGCCCCAGCCAGTTACTCTGCTGCCCCAGCCAGTCACTCTGCTGCCCCAGCCAGTTACTCTGCTGCCCCAGCCAGTTACTCTGCTGCCCCAGCCAGTTACTCTGCTGCCCCAGCTACTCTGCTACCCCAGCCAGCTACTCTGCTGCTCCAGCCAGTTACTCTGCTGCCCCAGCCAGCTACTCGGCTGCTCCAGCCAGTTACTCTGCTGCCCCAGCCAGCTACTCGTCTGCTTCAGCCAGTTACTCAGCTGCTCCAGCCAGCTACTCTGCTGCCCCAGCCCGTTACTCTGCTGCCCCAGCCAGCTACTCTGCTGCCCCAGCCAGTTACTCTGCTGCCCCAGCCAGTTACTCTGCTGCCCCAGCCAGCTACTCTGCTGCCCCAGCCAGTTACTCTGCTGCTCCAGCCAGTTACTCAGCTGCCCCAGCCGGCTACTCTGCTGCCCCAGCCAGCTACTCTGCTGCCCCAGCCAGCTACTCTGCTGCCCCAGCCAGCTACTCTGCTGCCCCAGCCAGCTACTCTGCTGCTCCAGCCAGTTACTCTGCTGCCCCAGCCAGTTACTCTGCTGCCCCAGCCAGTTACTCTGCTGCCCCAGCCAGTTACTCTGCTGCCCCAGCCAGCTACTCTGCTGCTCCAGCCAGTTACTCTGCTGCCCCAGCCAGTTACTCTGCTGCCCCAGCCAGTTACTCTGCTGCCCCAGCCAGCTACTCGGCTGCTCCAGCCAGTTACTCTGCTGCCCCAGCCAGTTACTCTGCTGCCCCAGCCAGTTACTCAGCTGCTCCAGCCAGTTACTCTGCTGCTCCAGCCAGCCACTCTGCTGCCCCAGCCAGTTACTCTGCTGCCCCAGCCAGTTACTCTGCTGCCCCAGCCAGTTACTCAGCTGCCCCAGCCAGTTACTCTGCTGCCCCAGCCAGTTACTCTGCTGCCCCAGCCAGTTACTCAGCTGCTCCAGCCAGTTACTCTGCTGCCCCAGCCAGCTACTCGGCTGCTTCAGCCAGTTACTCTGCTGCCCCAGCCAGTTACTCTGCTGCCCCAGCCAGTTACTCTGCTGCCCCAGCCAGCTACTCTGCTGCCCCAGCCAGTTACTCTGCTGCCCCAGCCAGTTACTCTGCTGCCCCAGCCAGTTACTCTGCTGCCCCAGCCAGTTACTCTGCTGCCCCAGCCAGTTACTCTGCTGCCCCAGCCAGCTACTCTGCTGCCCCAGCCAGTTACTCTGCTGCCCCAGCCAGCTACTCTGCTGCCCCAGCCAGTTACTCTGCTGCCCCAGCCAGTTACTCTGCTGCCCCAGCCAGTTACTCTGCTGCCCCAGCCAGCTACTCGGCTGCTCCAGCCAGTTACTCTGCTGCCCCAGCCAGCCACAATGCTGCCCCAGCCAGTTACTCAGCTGCCCCAGCCAGTTACTCTGCTGCCCCAGCCAGCCACAATGCTGCCCCAGCCAGCTACTCGGCTGCTCCAGCCAGTTACTCTGCTGCCCCAGCCAGTTACTCTGCTGCCCCAGCCAGCTACTCGGCTGCTCCAGCCAGTTACGCTGCTGCCCCAGCCAGCTACTCGGCTGCTCCAGCCTGCCATTTCTGTGGCCAAAGCCAGTACCCACGGCAGCACTGCCCGGCCCGTAACGCGACCTGCAGCAGCTGCGGGCGTAAAGGACACTATGCCAGAGTGTGTCTGGCGAAGAAAGCCCCAGCCTCTAACCCTCCCACGGCTCAAAGCACTCGTTCCCTGAATTCACAGGCCTGCAGGCCCCGAAATGCTGCAGCCTGTATGCCGACTCCGCCCCCACCCGACATGTGCGACTCATGGGGGCGGCCATCTTGGCAATCCTCCTCCATGCGGCCGGCCATGTGCGACTCATGGGGGCGGCCATCTTGGCAATCCTCCTCCATGCGGCCGGCCATGTGCGACTCATGGGGGCGGCCATCTTGGCAATCCTCCTCCATGCGGCCGGCCATGTGCGACTCATGGGGGCGGCCATCTTGGCAATCCTCCTCCATGCGGCCGGCCATGTGCGACTCATGGGGGCGGCCATTTTGGCAATCCTCCTCCATGCGGCCGGCCATGTGCGACTCATGGGGGCGGCCATCTTGGCAATCCTCCTCCATACGGCCGGCCATGTGCGACTCATGGGGGCTGCCATCTTGGGATCCATCCCCTTCAAACTCTGAAACTCACCTCGACGACTATGAACTCAGAGGGCAGTCATCACGGGGCCACTCCAGCACAGCTGATCGAGCCGCCGACTACCTGCAACTCAGCGCAGTCACCCTGGATCAATCCCGCCCCAAGCACCTACGAAGTTCGATGGCGGAGGTCCAGATCAACGGGTACAGCACGCCATGCCTCTTTGACTCCGGGAGCACCGAGAGCTTTATACATCCAGAGCTGGTAAGACACTGTTCGCTTTCTATTTTTCCGGTGAGCCAAAGTATCGCCCTCGCTTCGGGCTCCCACTCAGTCCAAATCCAGAGACACACCGTTGCTACGCTCACAATTCGAGGCGCTAGTTATTCGAAATTTAAACTTTATGTCCTGCCCGACCTCTGTGCGCCACTCTTATTAGGCCTAGACTTCCAATGCAACCTCAAGAGCCTCACCCTCAGCTTCGGCAGGCCCCTGCCCCCACTCACTATCTGCAGCCTAACCACGCTGCGCATCTCCCCCCCCCCTCCGCTCTTCGCCAATCTCACTCCAGATTACAAGCCAGTAGCTAATCGCAACAGGCGATACAGCCTACAGGATAGGGTCTTTATCCGTTTGGAGGTCCGACGGCTGCTCAGTGAGGGGATCATAGAGGCCAGTAATAGTCCCTGGAGAGCTCAGGTGGTGATCGTCAAGACCGGGGAAAAATTTTGCATGGTCGTCGACTATAGCCAGACCATAAATCGCTTTACGCTCCTAGATGCGTATCCCCTCCCCAGAATTGCAGACATGGTTAATCAGATCGCCCAATATCGGCTATTTTCCACGGTGGATCTGAAGTCTGCATCCCACCAGCTCCCAATCCGCCCGGAGGACCGCCACTACACGGCATTCGAGGCCGATGGCCGCCTCTTCCATTTCCTCCGGGTCCCTTTCGGAGTCACTAATGGGGTCTCGGTGTTCCAACGTTCCAATGGACCGAATGGTGGATCAGTACGGGCTGCGGGCCACGTTTCCGTATCTGGACAACGTTACCATCTGCGGCTATGACCAGCAGGACCACGACGCCAACCTCCACCGTTTTCTCCAAACGGCACAGAAATTAAATCTCACCTATAACAAGGAGAAATGCATTTTCCGCACAAACAGACTGGCCATCCTCGGCTATGTCGTGGAGAACGGAGTCCTGGGCCCAGACCCGGACCGTATGCGCCCCCTCTTAGAACTCCCCCTCCCCCATTGCCCCAAGGCCCTCAAACGGTGCTTGGGCTTCTTCTCATACTACGCCCAGTGGGTCCCTCAATATGCGGACAAAGCCCGCCCACTCTTTAGGGCCACACGATTTCCCCTGTCAGCTGAGGCGCGCCAGGCCTTCAGCTGCATCAAGGAGGACATCGCCAAAGCAGCCATGCGGGCGGTGGATGAATCCACTCCCTTTCAGGTTGAGAGCGACGCCTCAGAGGTAGCTCTAGCAGCCACTTTAAATCAGGCAGGGAGGCCCGTTGCATTTTTCTCCCGTACCCTATCCGCTTCAGAACTCCGACACTCCTCAGTCAAGAAGGAAGCACAAGCCATCGTGGAGGCTGTTCGTCACTGGAGGCACTACCTCGCAGGTAGGAGGTTCACCCTCATCACCGACCAACGATCGGTTGCCTTTATGTTTGACAACTCGCAAAGGGGCAAAATAAAAAATGATAAAATCCTTTGGTGGAGGATCGAACTCTCCACCTATAGTTACGATATTAAATATCGACCGGGGAAGCTCAACGAGCCCTCGGATGCCCTATCCCGCGGAACATGCGCCAGCGCGCAGATCAGCCATCTGAAAGCCATCCACGTGGATCTCTGCCATCCAGGGGTCACCCGGCTCGCCCACTACATCAGAGCCCGAAACCTGCCTTTCTCCAACGAGGAGGTAAAAGCGGTCACCAGGGACTGCCCGATCTGTGCAGAGTGCAAACCGCACTTCTATAGACCAGACAGGGCCCACCTGGTCAAGGCTTCTAGGCCCTTTGAACGCCTTGCGATCGATTTCAAAGGGCCACTCCCCTCCACTAACAAGAACATTTATTTCCTCAACATCATCGACGAGTTCTCCCGATTCCCTTTTGCCATTCCATGCCTCCCCATGTGTGCGTGGGTTTCCTCCGGGTGCTCCGGTTTCCTCCCACAATCCAAAGATGTGTGGGTTAGGTGGATTGGCCGCGCTAAATTGCCCGTAGTGTCCTAAGAAGTAAGGTTAAGGGAGGGGGTTGTTGGGTTACTGGTATAGGATGGATACGTGGGTTTGAGTAGGGTGATCATTGCTCGGCACAACATCGAAGGCCGAAGGGCCTGTTCTGTACTGTACTGTTCTATGCCCTGATATGACCTCCCACACAGTCATTAGGGCCCTGCATAGTGTCTTCACCCTGTTTGGTTTCCCCAGCTACGTGCACAGCGACCGGGGTTTGTCCTTCATGAGCGACGAGCTGCGTCAGTACCTGCTCGACAAGGGCATCGCCTCGAGCAGGACTACCAGCTACAACCCCAGGGGGAACGGGCAGGTGGAGAGGGAGAACGCGACGGTCTGGAAGACCGTCCTACTGACCCTCCGGTCTAGAAAACTCCAAGTCTCCCAATGGCAAGAAGTCCTCCCAGACGCGCTCCACGCAATCAGATCCCTCCTCTGTACAGCGACAAATCAAACCCCTCACGAGCGACTCTTCATTTTTTCTAGGGGCACTACCACGGGAGTCTCACTTCCGGCGTGGCTGAGGACACCAGGCCCGGTCCTCCTGAGGAAGCACGTCAGGGGGCACAAAACCGACCCCCTTGTTGAAAAGGTGCCCCTCCTCCATTCCAACCCCCAGTACGCATTCGTGGAGTTCCCAGACAGTCGCCAGGACACAGTATCCCTTCGGGACATGGCACCCGCTGGATCCAGCCCCCCCCCCCCACCCCCGCTGAGGAACCCCTTACCCCGTTCCCTGTGCTGCTGCCCCCTCGCGCCCCCGATTCCGCAAGCTCACCTCACCGGTTCCAAGCGCCAGAACCAGCCCGCCCCCAGTGCCCCCAGTCTCCGGTCGGACCAGAGGTGTATAAAGTTCGGACGGGACCCGCCCCGGAGTCTGCCATCGTACCCCAGCTCTCAACACCCACCCAGCCACCGCAAGAGGCTGCAACCCCGGTGCTCCGCAGATCGAAAAGAACAATTCATCCACCGGACAGACTAACTCTGTGAGCCACCACCCCCGCTGGACTCAATTTTTCACAGGGGGTGAATGTGGTGATTGTGATTCACACCGGATTGTAATCTGTATATACATGTGTCTATATTGTAAGTGCAGTTGCACTACCTGTCCTCCAGGGGGAGTAGCTCTGGGAATGCTCGAGTTGTATGGGGCTTCTCCCTTGGCTCTGCCCAGGACTCCTCCCCCTGGAGCTGCTGTATAAAGATAAGTGCCACATGGTCAGCCGGCCAGTTCACCTAAAGTTCAATGGCTAACAGGCTGGCTCTGTTGTGAGTATATTAAAACCACTATTCTAATCCTACAAGCACGTGTCCGTCGAATTGTTGGTTCCAACATCCCCGTAATCCAGTAACCTCACTTAACCTGTTTTGGTCACTAAGGGCAATTTATCACGGCCAATCCACCGAACCTATACATCTTTGGACTGTGGGAGGAAACCGGAGCACCCGGAGGAAACCCACGCACACACGGGGAGAATGTGCAGACTCCACACAGCCAGTGACCCAAGCGGGGAATTGAACCTGGGACCGTGGAGCTGTGAAGAGACAGTGCTAACCACTGTGCTACGGTGCCAGCATACACTGTGCAACCATGCCAACCTTTCTCTCTCTCTCTCTCTCTGTCTCCCTCTCTCTCTCTCAATGGCACATTCCACACTCACCCCATCCCTCCGAGTCACACATCACAAAGCATCCCTCTTACCCATACCTTGGAGGTAGAAAACAACGAGTCCATCATGTTCTGGGGTTGGGTACAGTGATGGTACCTAGTGTGGAACTGAGAGCTGCCAGTCACAGCCTGGGCAAAGGTGGGGCTCCATTTAAACCATCTCTCCTCACCGCACAGATCAACAGATTTAGACATTGACTTCCTGAGGAGAGTCAAAGCTGTTTTTCAAATAATTTAATAATCTTTATTGTCACAAGTAGGGTTACAATTGAGGATCAGCACTGAGGGAGTGCCGCACTGTCAGAGGATCAGTACTGAGGGAGTGCCGCACTGTCAGAGGGTCAGTACTGAGGGAGTGCCGCACTGTCAGAGGGTCAGTACTGAGGGTGTGTCGCACTGTCAGAGGGTCAGTACTGAGGGAGCGCTGCACTGTCAGAGGGTCAGTACTGAGGGAGTGTGGCACTGTCAGAGGGTCAGTACTGAGGGAGTGCTGCACTGTCAGAGGGTCAGTACTGAGGGAGTGCCGCACTGTCAGAGGGTCAGTACTGAGGGAATGCCACACTGTCAGAGGGTCAGTACTGAATGAGTGCCGCACTGTCAGAGGGTCAGTACTGAGGGAGTGCCGCACTGTCAGAGGGTCAGTACTGAGGGAGTGCCGCACTGTCAGAGGGTCAGTACTGAGGGACCGCCGCACTGTCAGAGGGTCAGTACTGAGGGAGTGCCGCACTGTCAGAGGGACAGTACTGAGGGAGTGCCGCATTGTTAGAGGGTCAGTACTGAGGGAGTGCCGCACTGTCAGAGGGTCAGTACTGAGGGAGTGCTACACTGTCAGAGGGTCAGTAGTGAGGGAGTGCCGCACTGTCAGAGGGTCAGTACTGAGGGAGTGCTACACTGTCAGAGGGTCAGTAGTGAGGGAGTGCCGCACTGTCAGAGGGTCAGTACTGAGGGAGTGCTGCACTGTCGAGGGTCAGTACTGAGGGAGTGCTGCACTGTCAGAGGGTCAGTACTGAGGGAGTGCTGCACTGTCAGAGGGTCAGTACTGAGGGAGTGCCGCACTGTCAGAGGGTCAGTGCTGAGGGAGTGCCGCACTGTCAGAGGGTCAGTACTGAGGGAGTGCAGCACTGCCAGAGGGTCAGTACTGAGGGAGCGCTGCACTGTCAGTGGGTCAGTGCTGAGGGAGTTCCGCACTTTCAGAGGGTCAGTACTGAGGGAGTGCCGCACTGTCAGAGGGTCAGTACTGAGGAAGTGCCGCACTGTCAGAGGGTCAGTACTGAGGGAGTGCCGCACTGTCAGAGGGTCAGTACTGAGGGAGTGCCGCACTGTCAGAGGGTCAGTACTGAGGGAGTGCTACACTGTCAGAGGGTCAGTAGTGAGGGAGTGCCGCACTGTCAGAGGGTCAGTACTGAGGGAGTGCAGCACTGCCAGAGGGTCAGTACTGAGGGAGCGCTGCACTGTCAGTGGATCAGTGCTGAGGGAGTTCCGCACTTTCAGAGGGTCAGTACTGAGGGAGTGCCGCACTGTCAGAGGGTCAGTACTGAGGGAGTGCCGCACTGTCAGAGGGTCAGTACTGAGGGAGTGCTGCACTGTCGGATGGTCAGTACTGAGGCAGTGCCGCACTGTCAGAGGGTCAGTACTGAGGGAGTGCCGCACTGTCAGAGGGTCAGTACTGAGGGAGTGCCGCACTGTCAGAGGGTCAGTATTGAGGGAGTGCCGCACTGTCAGATGGTCAGTACTGAGGGAGTGCCGCACTGTCAGAGGGTCAGTACTGAGGGAGTGCTGCACTGTCGGATGGTCAGTACTGAGGCAGTGCCGCACTGTCAGAGGGTCAGTACTGAGGGAGTGCCGCACTGTCAGAGGGTCAGTACTGAGGGAGTGCCGCACTGTCAGAGGGTCAGTATTGAGGGAGTGCCGCACTGTCAGATGGTCAGTACTGAGGGAGTGCCGCACTGTCAGAGGGTCAGTACTGAGGGAGTGCTGCACTGTCAGAGGGTCAGTACTGAGGGAATGCTGCACTGTCGGATGATCAGTACTGAGGGAGTGCCGCACTGTCAGAGGGTCAGTACTGTGGGAGTGCCGCACTGTCAGAGGGTCAGTACTGAGGGAGTGCTGCACTGTCAGAGGGTCAGTACTGAGGGAGTGCCGCACTGTCAGAGGGTCAGTACTGAGGGAGTGCCGCACTGTCAGAGGGTCTGTCTGTATTTGGAACTGTTAAACTAAGCTGGCAGCAATGAAAATGAGACTTGTTTTTCCTGTTTTGAAAAATAGTTGTGACTCTCCTCAGGAAGTCAATGTCTAAATCTGTTGATCTGTGCGGTGAGGAGAGATGGTTTAAATGGGGCCCCACCTTTGCCCAGGCTGTGACTGGCAGCTCTCATTCCACACTAGGTACCATCACTGTACCCAACCCCAGAACATGATGGACTCGTTGTTTTCTACCTCCAAGGTATGGGTAAGAGGGATGCTTTGTGATGTGTGACTCGGAGGGATGGGGTGAGTGTGGGATGTGGCATTGGGAGAGAGAGAGGGAGACAGAGAGAGAGACACAAAGAGAGGTAGAGGGTGAATGACACGGAGATGGAGAGATAGATTGAGAGACGCACAGAGAGAAGGTGACAGAGAGAGAGAGACAGAGAGGCGCAGATAGAGAGAGAGGGAGAAGGAGAAGAGTGAGAGAGAGGCAGATAGAGAGAGAGGGAGAAGACAGGGAGAGAGAGAGAGGGACAGATAGCGAGAGATAGAGGGTGTAGTCAGAGAGAAAAAGACAGATTGAGTGAAAAATAGGGAGAGTTAGAAAGAGACAGAGAGATAGAGACCGAGAGACAGATAGATAGAGAGAGAGATCAACATAGAGAGCAGCGATAGAGAGATAAAAAGAGAGAGAGAGAGGGAGACAGGGATAGAGTCAATGGACACAGAGAGAGCACAGAGGGAGAGAGACAGGCAGAAAGAGAGAGAGAAAGAGAGACAGAGATGAAGAGAGAGACATAGAGAGATGGAGATAGAGAGAGAGAGACAGAGAGAGTGAGAGACAGAAAGAGAGTCAGAGAGAGAGACAGAGAGAGAGGGAGAGAGACAAAGAGAGAGAGAGACTGAAGAAAGAGAGAAAGTGAGAGACATAGGGAGACACAGAGAGAGAGAGATAGTGACAGAGAGAGCAAGACAGAGTTAGAGGGAGACAGAGAGAGAGAGAGAGACAGAGATTCTGATGAAAGGGATTTCAGATGTAATGTATTGGAGATATTTGATGCAGTAACGGTTAAAAATCTTGGGGGGTTCTTCATTTACAGGACGCGAGCGTCGCTGGTTTTCCAGCATTTATTGGCCATCCCTAGCTGCCCTTCAGAAGGTGGTGGTGAGCTGCCTTCTTGATCCGCTGCAGTCCTCGAGGTGTATGTACACCCTCTGTGCTGTTAGGGAGTGTGGCATTATTTTTAACTGTAAGGACTGCAAGGGATAATGAAATGTCTCGATCAGCCATTAGAGGGAGCTAGAATTACAAGTATATAACACATTGATGCAAAGACTTGTGGGGAGAGGTGAAGGAGATAGCTGGAGAACAGACTGAAGGAAAGACTGTGTGAGTGAGAGCAGATCATAGTTAATGTGGTTAGAGTGTGACTGAGTGCTCTGGTCACGTTTTAAAAGAAATCCTTGTTTTAATGACAGCTAAAATTTAGGTAGCCAGCGATGCAATTAAGCCACTGTAAAAAGTGTGGGCTAATGCCGTTTTGTTTGGATTAATGAGGGGTTCCCTGTGGAGTTAATTAGATTTCCGCTTGGTAAAATTATCCCATTACTGAGGGGAGCCCGGTGATCCGGTATTTGGCTGGAAATGCAGGTCCGTGGAGTTCTAGAGGGGACTTTGAGCAGAAATCCAGCCGTTTACCCTCACTGCAGTGCTGTTAAAGATATGTCTGTCGACAGATTAGCAGTTTTTTTCCGATCTGTTCAGAATGGCCTGACAAGGAGATGGGCTGAAACAAGTTGAGAAACATCTTTGAGGGAAATAAAACCAGAGTTTCTGCATAGGTCTGACAGGAGTCAGATCTTGGGCGGGATTCTCCGACCCCCGGGAGCCGCCGTCAATCCCGCCCCCGTCGTGTCCCGAATTCTCCACCCCCCCCCGAGATTCAGCGGGGGGTGGGAATCGCGCCGCGCCGGTCGGCGGGCCCCCCCGCGGCGATTCACCGCCCCGCGATGGCCCAAAGTCCCGCCACTGACAGGCCTCTCCTGCCGGCGTGGTTTAAACTACATACCTGACCGGCGGGATTGGCGGCACGGGCGGGCACCAGGGTCCTGGGGGGAGGGCATGGGGCGATCTGACCCCGGGGGTGTGCCCCCACGGTGGCCTGGCCCGCGATCGGGGCCCACCAATCGGCGGGCGGGCCTGTGCCGTGGGGGCACTCATTTTCTTCCGCCTTTGCCATGGTGTTCACCATGGCAGAGGCGGAAGAGACCCCCTCCCCTGCGCATGTGCCGGTATGACGTCAGATGCTCCGGCGCATGTGCGGATTTACGCCGGCCGGCGTGGATTGAGAGCAGAGATGGGTTTGATTGGGAATAAAGATAGCAGTTAAGGATTATTGTGTCACTGTAGTGATTAGCAATGTTTAAGGGGTAATTGTAAACTATTTTCTGATGTGATGTTAAAGATGTTTGAATACTGTGTTCGTAATAAAGTTTGTTTAATTTCCCACATCCCTATTTTGTGCGAAATCCCTCCCGGGTCGAGGAATCCTTTTCCTTTTTTAAAAATATTTTTATTCTCCTCCTTTTTCACCTTTTCATCAAATATACACCCACCAACAAATACTCAGCGAGAACCAATACAACGGCAACCCGCTGGCCAACAATGCCGTTATCCCCACCCGCCCACAAACAGCTCCAATGCCGAACAAGGAAGATAAAGAATGAAAATTCACAGTCATCCCGTACATAGTCGCCAATAACCTACCACGTTCGCAGCGCCCCCATCACTGCCCCCCCCCCACCCTAATGTTCAATGCCATCCAATTCTCGAAAGTGGGCGATGAACAAGGCCCATGAGCTGTAGAAACCTTCCACCCTTCCCCTTTACTTTCTCGAGCGTTAGGAATTCCAGCAGGTCGGTTCCCCCCCCCCCCCCCCCCCCACCCTAACAGGTCCCGCCGTCGGGCGATCAGTGAGGCGACGGCTAATACATCTGCCTCCGCACCCGTCTGGCCCGACACCCCGGATATGGCTTCTAGGGGACCTGGATCGAGCCTCACGTGCACCATCTTCGAGATCACCCCGAATATCTCCCTCCAATACCATTCCTGTTTCCCAGTGGCCCATAACATCTGGATGTGGTTTGCGGCACCCCTCCCCCCCCCCCCCCTCTATAAGAGCGTGAAGTAAAAATATGAAATTAGATAAAGGATCTGGATCGGCGCAGGGCCGAAGGGCCTGTTCCTGTGCTGTAATTTTCTTTGTTCTTTGTAAAACGACATGTATCCACTCTCCCAACTCCTCTTCATCAGTCCACAACTCATCTTCCGCTCCATTCCTCACCTCTGCACCAATCCTTCCGCCCTCACAAACGCCTCCGCCGTTTCCACCCTCTCCAAATTGGCGTCTCTGGAGTTGGCGGTCACCCTCAGCTTCGCTGGGTACACGGCTCCAACCCGCACCCCGCTGTTGTGCGGGGCCCTCTTCACTCCGCTGAAGACCGCTGGCCTCCTCGCCAGTTCCACCATCAAGTCCCGGTAGATACCAACACCAGCTCCAGCCCACTGCCCGTCCCGTTTCTGCTTCGCCCTCGGGACCTTCTCCTTCCCATGGTGCCTGTGGAAACAAACAATTGCTGCTCTTGGCGGCTCATTCACCTTTAGGCCTCAGCGACCGATGAGCCCAGTCCAGGTCTCACCGAGCGGTATCTTCCCCCTCCCCCGCCAACATCTCCGTGGGCCTCAGGCCTTCCACCCCCCCCCCCTCCGGCAGGCCCACCATCCTCAGGTTTTGCCGCTTCGAGCGGTTTTCCAAGTCCTCCAGCTTTGCCCGCGGCCCCTTGTTGGCCTCGGCCGCCCTCCGCAGCTCCTCCCCCGTCGAGGTGAGTCGGTCGCTGTGCTGCGACATGGCCTCCTCCGCTCCCTTCACCTTCTCGCCCTCCTCCCGTAACCTGGGCCCACGTGTTCGCCACAGTCACCCCCCACCGGGGGCAATCGCCTCCTCCACCAACGCCTTCGTCATCTCCTTCCTCATCACCACCATGTGCTCTGCAAACTGCTTCTCCAACTCCCAGGCCGTCACCTCCGTCACCTTCTCTGCCGCAAGCAGTGAGGCCCCGCCCGGCGACCCAGCCTCCGCCATCTTGCCAGCTCCCGGTCTGGCCCTCCTACTCGATGGCGAACCCTCCCTCCCTTCTTCATGGCTGCTTGCTTCTGAATCTTTGCCTGCTTTACACCTTCTTGCTCCCAATCATGAACAAATTGTCCCCAGGGCCGGACATCAAAACTCTTAAAAATAAGCCTTGAGTAAGAGCCACATGACATGCGACCTCCCCTCTACGTGCCGAAAGTCGAAGGATCCTTTCCTCACAGTCTTACTAAACAAAAATAAAATATTGGGGTTCATGATCAGTGGCCTGGCAAATGGTGGGATCTGGTCTGGGATCAAGACAGACAGAGAGAAAGAGGGAGAGCGATGAAGAGAGAGTTGGTGAGGGAGGGGTCGGGGCAATAGGTAGAAACGGACTGCGGCAGAGAGAGAGAGAGAGAGACAGATAGAGAGCTGAAACAAAAGACCATAAGACATAGGAGCAGAATTAGGCCATTCGGCCCATCTCCTGCTCCGCCAGTCAATCATGGCTGATATTTTTCTCACCCCATTCTCCTGCCTTCTCCCCATAACCCCTGATGCCCTTATTGATCAACAACCTATCTATCTCTGTCTTAAAGACACTCAGGGATTTGGCCTCCACAGCCTTCTGTGGCAAAGAGTTCCACAGATTCACCACCCTCTGGCTGAAGAAATTCCTCCTCATCTCTGTTTTAAAGGACGTCCCTTGAGTCTGAGATGGTGTCCTCTGCTTATAGTTTTTCCTCGAAGTGGAAACATCCTTTCCACGTCCACTCTATCCAGACCTTGCAGTATCCTGTAAGTTTCAATAAGATCTCCCCTCATCCTTCTAAACTCCGAGTATAGACCCAGAGTCCTCAACCGTTCCTCATACGACAAACTATTCATTCCAGGGATCATTCTTGTGAACCTCCTCTGTACCCTTTCCAAGGCCAGCACATCGTTCCTTAGATATGGGACCCAAAACTGCTCCCATACTCCAAATGGGGTCTGACCAGAGCCTTATACAGCCTCAGAAGTACATCCCTGGTCTTGTATTCTAGCCCTCTTGACATGAATGCTAACATTGCATTTGCCTTCCTAACTGCTGACTGAACCTGCACGTTAACCTTAAGAGAATCTTAAACTGGGACTCCTAAGTCCCTTTCTGCCTCTGATTTCTGAAGCCTTTTCCCATTTAGAAAATAGTCTATGCCCCAATTCTTTCTCACAAAGTGCTTTTCCACATTGTATTCCATTGCCACTGCATTGCCCACTCTCCTAGTCTGTCCAAATCCTTCTGTAGCCCCCTTGCTGCCTCAATACTACCTGTCCCTCTACAGATCTTTGTATCAACTGCAAACTTCGCAATAGTACCTTCAGTTCCTTCTTCCAGATTATTAATGTATATTGTGAAAAGTTGAGGTCCCAGCACAGACCCCTGAGGTACACCACTAGTCACCGGCTGCCATCCTGAAAAAGACCCCTTTATCCCCGCTCTCTGCCTTCTGCCAGTCAGCCAATCCTCTATCCATGCCAGGATCTTACCCTGAACATCATGGGCTCTTAACTTATTTAACAATCTCCTATGCGGCACCTTGTCAAAGGCCTTCTGGAAATCTAAATTAGTCACGTCCACTGGTTCTCCTTTGTCTAACTTCCTTGTTAATTCCTCAAAGAACTCTAACAGATTTGTCAAACATGACCTCCCTTTGACAAAGCCGTGCTGACTCAGTCCTATTTTACCATGCACTTCCAAGTACTCCACGATCTCATCTTTAATAATGGACTCTAAAATCTTACCAATGACCGAAGTCAGGCTATCCGGCCTATCATTTCCCGTCTTCTGTCTCCCTCCCTTCTTAAACAGTGGTGTTACATTAGCCATTTTCCAGTCCTCTGGGACCCTTCCTACCTCCAGTGATTCTTGAAAGATTTTCCTCAGCTTTTTCGTTTAGAAACCTGGGGTGTAGTCCATCCGGTCCAGGTGACTTATCCACCTTCAGACCTTTCAGTTTCCCCAGAACCTTCTCCTTATTAATGGTCACTGCACTCACCTCTGCCCCCTGGTTCTCCTGGAGCTCTGGCATCCCACTGGTGTCTTCCACCGTGAAGACTGATACAACGTAACTATTCAGTTCCTCTGCCATCTCTTTGTTTCCTATTATTTCTTCTCCAGCCACATTTTCCAGTTGCCCAATGTCTATTTTTGCCTCTCTCTTACCTTTTATATATCGAGAAAAAACACTTCCTATCTTCCTTTATACTACACACTACCTTTCACTCAAATTTCATCTTCTCCCCCTTATTGCTTTTTTAGTTGTCCTCTGTTCACTTTTAAAGGCTTCCCAATCCTCTGGTTTCCCACTAATCCTCGCCACTTTGTATGCTTTTTCTTTAGTTTTTATGCTGTCCTTGACTTCCCTTGTCAGCCATGAATGCCTTGTCCTCCCCTCAGCATATTTCCTCCTCCTTGGGATGAATTTCTGTTGTGTCTCCCTAATAACCCCCAAAAACTCCTGCCATTGCTGTTCGACTGTCTTCCCTGCCTGGCTCCCCTGTTAGGAGAAAGAAGGGATTGTGCAAAATGGGATGCATGTGTGAAAACTTGCAAACACGTCATTCAGCTCTGACCATCCAACACTGCGCAGCGCCCTCAGTACTGACCCTCTGACAGTGCAGCTCTCCCTCAGTACTGACCCTCTGACAGTGTGGCACTCCCTCAGTACTGACCCTCTGGCAGTGCGGCGCTCCCTCAGTACTGACCCTCTGACAGTGCGGCCCTGCCTCAGTACTGACCCTCTGACAGTGCGGCGCTCCCTCAGTACTGACCCTCTGACAGTGCGCCACTCCCTCAGTACTGACCCTCTGACAGTGCGGCACTCCCTCAGTACTGACCCTCTGACAGTGCGCCACTCCCTCAGTACTGACCCTCTGACAGTGTGGAACGCCCTCAGTACTGACCCTCTGACAGTGCGGCACTCCCTCAGCACTGACCCTCTGACAGTGCAGCACTGCCTCAGTACTGACCCTCTGACAGTGCGGCACTCCCTCAGTACTGACCCTCTGACAGTGCGGCACTCCCTCAGCACTGACCCTCTGACAGTGCGGCACTCCCTCAGTATTGACCCTCTGACAGTGTGGCACTCCCTCAGTACTGACCCTCTGACAGTGTGGCACTCCCTCAGTACTGACCCTCTGACAGTGTGGCACTCCCTCAGTACTGACCCTCTGACAGTGCGGCACTCCCTCAGTACTGACTCTCTGACAGTGCAGCACTCCCTCAGTACTGACCCTCTGACAGTGCGGCACTCCCTCAGTACTGACCCTCTGACAGTGCAGCACTCCCTCAGTACTGACCCTCTGACAGTGCGGCACTCCGTCAGTACTGACCCTCCGACAGTGCGATGCTCTCTATTTACCCTTTGCTGGGTGGATTGACCTGTTGAAACTGACACTGGCCTTGCATAAAACTTACACAATCCATTGCCGAGCAGGAAAGTGTTGAAATTCTGCGGAACTTGACAATCTGATTCTCGAACTGCAGTGAAGGCGGCTGGCAGGAGTGACTGAGAAGTGGTTACACAGGAATCCCGGTGCAGTAACCCACCCACCACCTCTCTCTGGGATTATTTGAAGACCCTGCCACATTGTACTGGCAGCATGGGCATGCTGCCACCGGGAGCAACCATCGTGCCTGTCAGTAAGTACCCTGATACTCTGCCTGTCCCTTCCAGCCTTTTCTAACATTCCTCCATCCACCCACGGCAAATCCCGTTAGTACTGACGATCCACAGAGCGGCACTCCCTCAGCACTGACCCTCCGACAGTGCGGCACTCTCTCAGCACTGACCCTCTTACAGTGCGGCACTCCCTCAGTACTGACCCTCTGACAGTGCGGCACTCCCTCAGCACTGACCCTCCGACAGTGCGGCACTCTCTCAGTACTGACCCTCTTACAGTGCGGCACTCCCTCAGTACTGACCCTCTGACAGTGCGGCACTCCCTCAGTACTGACCCTCTTACAGTGCGGCACTCTCTCAGCACTGACCCTCTTACAGTGCGGCACTCCCTCAGTACTGACCCTCTGACAGTGCGGCACTCCCTCCGCACTGACCCTCTGACAGTGCGGCGCTCCCTCAGTACTGACCCTCTGACAGTGCGGCACTCCCTCAGTACTGACCCTCTGACAGTGCGGCACTCTCTCAGTACTGACCCTCTGACAGTGCAGCACTCCCTCAGTACTGACCCTCTGACAGTGCGGCACTCCCTCAGTACTGACACTCTGACAGTGCGGCCCTCCCTCAGTACTGACCCTCTGACAGTGCGGCACTCCCTCAGTACTGACCCTCTGACAGTGCGGCTCCCTCAGTACTGACCCTCTGACAGTGCGGCACTCTCTCAGTACTGACCCTCTGACAGTGCAGCACTCCCTCAGTACTGACCCTCTGACAGTGCGGCACTCTCTCAGTACTGACCCTCTGACAGTGCAGCACTCCCTCAGTACTGACCCTCTGACAGTGCGGCACTCCCTCAGTACTGACCCTTCTGACAGTGCAGCACTCCCTCAGTACTGACCCTCTGACAGTGCAGCACTCCCTCAGTACTGACCCTCTGACAGTGCAGCACTCCCTCAGTACTGACCCTCTGACAGTGCAGCACTCCCTCAGTACTGACCCTCTGACAGTGCGGCACTCTCTCAGTACTGACCCTCTGACAGTGCAGCACTCCCTCAGTACTGACCCTCTGACAGTGCGGCACTCTCTCAGCACTGACCCTCTGACATTGCGGCACTCCTTCAGTACTGACCCTCTGACAGTGCGGCACTCCCTCAGTACTGACCCTCTGACAGTGCAGCACTCCCTCAGTACTGACCCTCCGACAGTGTGGCACTCCCTCAGAACTGACCCTCTGACAGTGTGGCACTCCCTCAGAACTGACCCTCTGACAGTGCGGCACTCCCTCAGTACTGACCCTCTGACAGTGTGGCACTCCCTCAGTACTGACGCCTCTGACAGTGCGGCACTCCCTCAGTACTGACCCTCTGACAGTGCGGCACTCACTCAGTACTGACCCTCTGACAGTGCAGCACTCCCTCAGTACTGACCCTCTGACAGTGCGGCGCTCCCTCAGTACTGACCCTCTGACAGTGCAGCACTCCCTCAGTACTGACCCAATGACAGTGCGTGCTCCCTCAGTACTGACCCTCTGACAGTGTGGCACTCCCTCAGTACTGACCCTCAGTCAGTGCGGCGCTCCCTCAGTACTGACCCTCTGACAGTGCAGCACTCTCTCAGTACTGACCCTATGACAGTGCGTGCTCCCTCAGTACTGACCCTCTGACAATGCGGCACTCCCTCAATACTGACCCTCTGACAGTGCAGCTATCCCTCAGTACTGACCCTCTGACATTGCGGCACTCCCTCAGTACTGACCCTCTGACATTGCGGCACTCCCTCAGTACTGACCCTCTGACATTGCGGCACTCCCTCAGTACTGACCCTCTGACAGTGAGGCACTCCCTCAGTACTGACCCTCTGACAGTGAGGCACTCCCTCAGTACTGACTCTCTGACAGTGCGGCACTCCCTCAGTACCGACCCTCTGACAGTGCGGCACTCCCTCAGTACCGACCCTCTGACAGTGCGGCACTCCCTCAGTACCGACCCTCTGACAGTGCGGCACTCCCTCAGTACCGACCCTCTGACAGTGCGGCACTCCCTCAGTACTGAAACCTCTCTCACGTTTCTCTTTGCCGTTTAGTGCTGACGCTGGTTCACGGTTTCAACATCCAGTCCCAGAACCCCACCGTCATTCCCGGAGAAGAAGAGGCGTATTTTGGGTACAGCGTCCTGCAGTTTGGATCCGAGCGGGACAGGGGGTGAGTGGGAATGTCGGCTCTGTGCCTCACCCGGTATGAGGGACAGTCGTGGCGCAGATTCGGGATTACCCGCGTAACAGGAAGCAGAATGTCGTGGGCAAGGGGAATTCTTCGAGTGGACGAATCTTTGAGATGGGTTTCCTTCATCGGGGCGGGGGGGCGGAGGGGCGGTGGGGGGGGGGGGGGGGGGGGAATCAGTGTCGGGATCAATGCTTTTCCTGATGTCTATGAATGACGTTGCGCTCGGTGGAAATGGCATCGAAGCTTTGTGACCTGTCAGGTCAGGAGCGTCGAACATCAACAGGGCGGGCAAGTGGCAGATACAGTTTAACTCCGAGAAATCTGAGTTCATTCAATTGGGTGGAACTTGTCGAGACAATTTCAAACTAAGGGTTGAATTTTGAAGGAGGGTTTCGGAGCAGAGGGATCAGTGTATAAATCATTAAAGCTGATTGAAGGTTGAGGAAGGGTACGGTTAATAAAAAAACAAGACCCTGGTTCAAGAGGCAAACGTTTTTGTTAAACTTATGCAAAACACAGCTGAACCAAAACTGGAGTATCGTGTCCAGTTCTGGGCACTCGAAGCAGGAATTGGAGACAGAGAGAGAAAGACTGAGTGTGCGAGAGAGACGGAGAAAGGGAGAGAGTGTGTGAGAAAGAGAGGGAGGGAGGCAGGGAAAGGTTGAGATAGCGAGAGAGAGATGGAGACAGAGGGAGAGAGAGAGGGACAAACTGAGCAAGAGAGACAGAGAGAGAGAGAGACAGAGAGAGAGACAGAGAGAGATAGGCAGAGAGAGAGACAGAGAGAAAGAGAAACAGAAACAGAGAGACAGAGAGAGAGACAGAGTGAGAGACAGAGTGAGAGACAGAGAGAAAGGGAGACAGGGGCAGAGAGACAGAGATAGAGAGAGATAGAGAGACAGAGAGAGATTGAGAGACAGAGAGAGATTGAGAGACAGAGAGAGAGAGATAGATAGAGATGGAGAGAGGGTCTGAGAGAGGCAAAGAGAGATAGGGAGAGACAGAGAGAGATAGAGAGAGAGACAGGGAGAGAGAGAGACAGGGAGAGAGAGAGACATGGAGAGAGAGACAAAGAGAGAGACAGAGAGAGAGACAAAGAGAGAGAGAGGTAGGGAGCGACAGGGGCAGAGAGAGAGAGAGAGAGACAGAGAGTGAGAGAGAGAGAGAGAGACAGAGAGTGAGAGAGAGAGAGAGAGAGACAGTGAGAGAGAGAGAGACAGCGAGCGAGAGAGAGAGACAGAGAGAGAGAGAGAGAGACAGCGAGAGAGAGAGAGAGAGAGGTAGGGAGGAGACGATCTGGCCCTTGTCCACCCTGGGTGGGGTATGCTGGGAAAGTTACAAACAGGATGCTCGAGCTCCTTGGGCAATGTTGGTTTGAGCGAAGAGCAACGTTGCAAAACGGATTTGGTTAGTCACCGCAGCAACCACATTAATGTCAGGGGTCAGGGTGGGAGGGCGTTGCCTCAGCTAACACACACAACATCAAAACAAACAACACGCACCCTCCCTATACACCCCCTTCATCACACACTCCCCCTCCCTCCCTATACACCCCCTTCATCACACACTCCCCCCTCCCTATACACCCCCTTCATCACACACTCCCCCCTCCCTATACACCCCCTTCATCACACACTCCCCTCCCTCCCTATACACCCCCTTCATCACACACTCCCCCTCCCTCCCTATACACCCCCTTCATCACACACTCCCCCTCCCTATACACCCCCTTCATCACACACTCCCCCTCCCTATACACCCCCTTCATCACACACTCTCCCTCCCTATACACCCCCTTCATCACACACTCCCCCTCCCTATACACCCCCTTCATCACACACTCCCCCTCCCTATACACCCCCTTCATCACACACTCTCCCTCCCTATACACCCCCTTCATCACACACTCCCCCTCCCTATACACCCCCTTCATCACACACTCCCCCTCCCTAAACACCCCCTTCATCACACACTCCCCCTCCCTATACAACCCCTTCATCACACACTCACCCTCCCTATACACCCCCTTCATCACACTCTCCCCCTCCCTGTACACCCCCTTCATCACACACTCCCTCTCCCAATACACCCCCTTTATCACACACTCCTCCTCCCTATACACCCCCTTCATCACACACTCCCCCTCCCTATACACCCCCTTCATCACACACTCCCCCCTCCCTCCCTATACACCCCCTTCATCACACACTCCCCCTCCCTATACACCACCTTCATCACACTCCCCCTCCCTATACACCACGTTCATCACACACTCCCCCTCCCTCCCTATACACCCCCTTCATCACACACTCCCCCTCCCTATACACCCCCTTCATCACACACTCCCCCTCCCTATACACCCCCTTCATCACACACTCCCCCCTCCCTATACAGCCCCTTCATACCCCCTCCCTATACACCCCCTTCATCACACTCCCCCCTCCCTCCCTATACACCCCCTTCATCACACACACCCCCTCCCTATACACCCCCTTCATCACACACTCCCCCCTCCCTATACACCCCCTTCATCACACACTCCCCCTCCCTCCCTATACACCCCCTTCATCACACACTCCCCCTCCCTCCCTATACACCCCCTTCATCACACACTCCCCCTCCCTATACACCCCCTTCATCACACACTCCGCCCTCCCTCCCTATACACCCCCTTCATCACACACTCCCCCTCCCTATACACCCCCTTCATCACGCACACCCCCTCCCTATACACCCCCTTCATCACACACTCCCCCTCCCTCCCTATACACCCCCTTCATCACACACTCCCCCTCCCTATACACCCCCTTCATCACACACTCCCCCTCCCTATACACCCCCTTCATCACACACTCCCCCTGCCTCCCTATACACCCCCTTCATCACACACTCCCCCTCCCTATACACCCCCTTCGTCACACACTCCCCCTCCCTATACACCCCCTTCATCACACTCCGATTGGTGCGTGTCGTGAGGGGGTGGCACAGGAAGAACGCGCAGAATTGGCGAGGGTGGTGGTGCCTCGTTTGATCACCCATGTGGAGTTGCGAAGACCGAGACGATGGACCTGACGTCCGTCCTCCTGGGCCGCAAGCCCCCCCACCCCACCCCACCCCCACTCCACCCGCACCCCCACCCTCCCTCCACCCGCACCCCCACCCTCCCTCCACCCGCACCCCCACCCTGCGACACTCCCGGATCTGACCGGATTGTGTCTGGTGTTCCTCCTCAGGATTGTGGTCAGCGCCCCACTGGCCCGCCGGGGCAACGTGATGGGCGCCATCTACAGATGCCACGGGTCATCCGGAAACTGCAGCGCCGTTCGTATCCCAGGTAAGCGGGCGCGGAAACCCATCCGTCGAGGGCGGCGGTCGATCGCAAACCAGTCGCCCACGGAGCATCTCCTCGTCGAGAGGGGGCCTTGATTGTCCAATCTCACAACGCTCAGTCTCTGTCCCCCTTCCCACGTGCCTCACCGACCCTCGTTTATACCCAATGACCCAAGGCTGCCCATTAACACAGAACATAGAACTTACAGTGCAGAAGGAGGCCATTCGGCCCATCGAGTCTGCACCGAACCAGTTAAGCCCTCACGTCTACCCTATCCCCCTAACCCAATAACCCCACCTAACCTTTTTTTATGGTCACTAAGGGCAATTTAGCATGGCCAATCCACCTAACCACGTCTTTGGACTCTGGGAGGAAACCGGAGCACCCGGAGGAAACCCATGCAGACACAGGAAGAACGTGCAGACTCCGTACAGACAGTGACCGAGCGGGGAATCGAACCTGGGACCCTGGCACTGTGAAGCAATTGTGCTATCCACTTGTGCTACCGGGTGGACCATCGAGTTAATGAAGCATTCAGTCACTATGGAAACAATTACTGAGGGGGTGGGGCAATCTCCCCCTGCTCCTCACACTGATGACACTCCCTCCGTCTGTAAGCCCCTCCCCTGAATCTGTCCCTCGCTCCGCTTTGAACAGGCTTTTGTTCGACGGCCGCATTTCTCTCCGAATGTCCCGGGGTGGAGGGGCACGTTTGGTTCGATGTCGGCCCCTGAAAGCCCCTCCGATGGGGCATCTTTAACGTTCGAAAGGACAGGCTGTTATTCTGTGTTTGTTCCTCTCTTTTACCCCCACCTCACCCATTCCACCCCCTCAACCCCCTTCCCCGCCCCCCAAACCCCCTCTGCAGAATCGGCACAGTCCCAGGTGGAAGGAGTTGGACTATCGCTCACAGCAAATCTAACTTCACCGACAGAGTTACTGGTGAGTGTGGATTTCCTCGAGGGATCCTCTGACAGTGCGGCACTCCCTCAGTACTGACCCTCTGACAGTGCAGCACACCCTCAGTACTGACCCTCTGACAGTGCAGCACTCCCTCAGTACTGACCCTCTGACAGTGCGGCACTCCCTCAGTACTGACCCTCTGACAGTGCGGCTCCCTCAGTACTGACCCTCTGACAGTGCAGCACTCCCTCAGTACTGACCCTCTGACAGTGCAGCACTCCCTCAGTACTGACCCTCTGACAGTGCAGCACTCCCTCAGTACTGACCCTCTGACAGTGCAGCACTCCCTCAGTACTGACCCTCTGACGGTGCAGCACTCCCTCAGTACTGACTCTCTGACAGTGCGGCACTCTCTCAGTACTGACCCTCTGACAGTGCAGCCCTCCCTCAGTACTGACCCTCTGACAGTGCGGCATTCCCTCAGTACTGACCCTCTGACAGTGCGGCTCCCTCAGTACTGACCCTCTGACAGTGCAGCACTCCCTCAGTACTGACCCTCTGACAGTGCGGCTCCCTCAGTACTGACACTCTGACAGTGCAGCACTCCCTCAGTACTGACCCTCTGACAGTGCAGCACTCCCTTAGTACTGACCCTCTGACAGTGCGGCACTCCCTCAGTACTGACCCTCTGACAGTGCAGCACTCCCTCAGTACTGACCCTCTGACAGTGCGGGACTCCCTCAGTACTGACCCTCTGACAGTGCGGCACTCCCTCAGCACTGACCCTCTGACAGTGCGGCACTCCCTCAGCACTGACCCTCTGACAGTGCGGCACTCCCTCAGCACTGACCCTCTGACAGTGCAGCACTCCCTCAGTACTGACCCTCTGACAGTGCAGCACTCCCTCAGTACTGACCCTCTGACAGTGCGGCGCTCCCTCAGTACTGACCCTCTGACAGTGCAGCACTCCCTCAGTACTGACCCTCTGACAGTGCGGAGCTGACTCTCCTAAAATGGGTCCTGTAATTTGTGTGGGATTTTTCCCACGGAAGACCCTGTGTCCTTTGCTGATTTGTCATCACTGCAGATGTGCGCTCCGTCAATGTCCTACAGATGTGGCTCGAACACCTTCGTTAACGGAATCTGTTATGAGTTTGACAGCAGCTTAAACCTCACCAGGAACGTGACACCAGCTTTTCAAGGTTTGTGCCGTCTCAACGCAATCTGTTAATGGGCTCATTACATGCTCAGTGTGTGTGTGAGAGATAGTGTGTCTGTGTGTGTGTGTGACTGTGTGTGTGTGTGACTGTGTGTGTGTGTGACTGTGTGTGTGTGACTGTGTGTGACTGTGTGGGTGTGTGACTGTGTGTGTGTGTGTGTGTGACTGTGTGTGACTGTGTGTGACTGTGTGTGTGTGTGACTGTGTGTGTGTGTCTGTGTGTGTGTGTGACTGTGTGTGTGTGTGTGACTGTGTGTGTGACTGTGTGTGTGTGACTGTGTGTGTGTGAGAGACTGTGTGTGTGCGACTGTGTGTGTGTGTGACTATGTGTGTGTGACTGTGTGTGTGAGACTGTGTGTGTGTGTGACTGTGTGTGTGACTGTGTGTGGGTGTGACTGTGTGTGTGACTGTGTGTGTGTGACTGTGTGTGTGTGACTGTGTGTGTGTGTGACTGTGTGTGTGTGTGACTGTGTGTGTGTGTGACTGTGTGTGTGTGACTGTGTGTGACTGTGTGGGTGTGTGACTGTGTGTGTGTGACTGTGTGTGACTGTGTGTGTGTGTGACTGTGTGTGTGTGTGTGTGACTGTGTGTGTGTGACTGTGTGTGACTGTGTGTGTGTGTGACTGTGTGTGTGTGTCTGTGTGTGTGTGTGACTGTGTGTGTGTGTGACTGTGTGTGTGACAATGTGTGTGTGTGTGTGACTGTGTGTGTGTGTGTGTGACTGTGTGTGTGTGACTGTGTGTGTGTGAGAGACTGTGTGTGTGCGACTGTGTGTGTGTGTGACTATGTGTGTGTGACTGTGTGTGTGAGACTGTGTGTGTGTGTGACTGTGTGTGTGACTGTGTGTGGGTGTGACTGTGTGTGTGACTGTGTGGTGACTGTGTGTGTGTGACTGTGTGTGTGTGAGACTGTGTGTGTGTGACTGTGGGGAATGTGTGTGTGTGTGACTGTGTGTGTGTGACTGTGTGTGTGTGACTGTGTGTGCGACTGTGTGTGTGTGTGACTGTGTGTGTGTGACTATGAGTATGTGATTGTGTGTGTGTGTGAGGCTGTGTGTGTGTGACTGTGCCTGTGTGACTGTGTGTGTGTGACTGTGTGTGACTATGTGTGTGTGACTGAGTGTGTGTGAGACTGTGTGTGTGTGACTGTGTGTGTGTGTGTGTGACTGTGTGTGTGTGTGAGACTGTGTGTGTGTGACTGTGTGTGTGCGACTTGTGTGTGTGTGACTGTGTGTGTGTGACTGTGTGTGTGTGCCTGTGTGTGTGTGACTATGTGTGTGTGTGACTGTGTGTGTGAGACTGTGTGTGTGCGACTGTGTGCGTGTGACTGTTTGTATGTGTGAGACTGTGTGTGTGTGACTGTGCCTGTGTGACTGTGTGTGTGTGACAATGTGTGTGTGTGACTGAGTGTGTGAGACTATGTGTGTGTGACTGTGTGTGTGTGTGTGACTGTGTGTGTGTGACTGTGTGTGTGTGACTGTGTGTGTGTGAGAGACTGCGTGTGTGACTGTGTGTGTGTGTGAGACTGTGTGTGTGACTGTGTGTGTGTGAGAGACTGTGTGTGTGTGACTATGTGTGTGTGTGTGACTATGTGTGTGTGACTGTGTGTGTGTGTGTGACTATGTGTGTGTGTGACTGTGTGTGTGTGAGAGTCTGTGTGTGTGTCTGTGTGTGTGACTGTGTGTGTGAGACTGTGTGTGTGTGACTGTGTGTGTGGGTGACTGTGTGTGTGTGACTGTGTGTGACTGTGTGGGTGTGTGACTGTGTGTGTGTGACTGTGTGTGACTGTGTGTGTGTGTGACTGTGTGTGTGTGTGTGTGACTGTGTGCGTGACTGTGTGTGAATGTGTGTGTGTGTGACTGTGTGTCTGTGTCTTGTGTGTGTGTGACTGTGTGTGTGTGTGACTGTGTGTGTGTGACAATGTGTGTGTGTGTGTGACTGTGTGTGTGTGTGTGACTGTGTGTGTGTGACTGTGTGTGTGTGAGAGACTGTGTGTGTGCGACTGTGTGTGTGTGTGACTATGTGTGTGTGTGACTGTGTGTGTGAGACTGTGTGTGTGTGTGACTGTGTGTGTGTGACTGTGTCTGGGTGTGACTGTGTGTGTGACTGTGTGTGTGTGACTGTGTGTGTGTGACTGTGTGTGTGTGAGACTGTGTGTGTGTGACTGTGTGTGTGTGTGTGTAACTGTGTGTGTGTGACTGTGTGTATGTGAGACTGTGTGTGCGACTGTGTGTGTGTGTGACTGTGTGTGTGTGACTATGAGTGTGTGTGACTGTGTGTGTGTGTGAGGCTGTGTGTGTGTGACTGTGCCTGTGTGACTGTGTGTGTGTGACTGTGTGTGTGTGACTATGTGTGTGTGTGACTGAGTGTGTGTGAGACTGTGTGTGTGTGACTGTGTGTGTGTGTGTGTGACTGTGTGTGTGTGTGTGACTGTGTGTGTGTGACTGTGTGTGTGACTGTGTGTGTGTGTGTGGGTGTGAGACTGTGTGTGTTGTGTGTGGAACTGGTGGGTG